>NC_142838.1:29398939-29701969 GCF_061612785.1 Hesperophylax consimilis
TGAGGTTGGTCTATGGTATATCCAGATTTAACCGATTTACGAATAGGGTGATTGGAGAGGTAGTACCGACGTAAGCGAATTTGACAAGATAAGAAATTAAACTATTACATATGGATTAGACTTGTAGAGCGGATTCATAAGTGGTGGAGGGATTTATTTTTATTTATTTATTAATGTTCTCCATAAAACGGTTGTGTAGCAATACTTATATACTTACATCACTTACATGTACAATTTGAGGTACATGTAAGTATAAAAGGTCAGGGGACAGTTTTACCATTTTGTGACATAAGTCAAAAGATGGTTGCTGAACTTTTATTTTTATTTTTTTTTATGTGACACCTCACAAGAGTGTCCCTGCCTGTGCAGTGTAAAGACAGGGGAACTATGTCACAACCCGGTTGGGCGGCGTTGTGAGGCGGAATAAGGTAGGGGCTGTAGGAAGGGATTTGTTAATGCGGGCCTTGAAGAGGCTCGGATTATAGGAGGGAGGAAAAACAAATTCCGGTAGCTCGTTCCACATACGAGCCGACTTACACAAAAACGAGTCGTAAAAACGGCCCGTTCTCATGAAGCCAACTTCAACCGTGAACGGGTGTTCAGTCCGTGTCCGTCGAGCTTTGCGCACGTGCACCGGTGCATCAGGAATCAATGCTGCTAGCTCCTTGGAGCAGGCTCCATTGAAATACCTGTAGAACAGACACAGCATGCCTACATTGCGTCTATGCATTAGAGAAGGCAATCGGTCTGTTAACAACGGATTGTCAATCAGACGGATCGCTCTCCTTTGCACAGATTCAAGCAGGTTTATCAAGTATTTTGTACCAAATTCAATAGTTGGGCGGACTTGAGACTTGTACAGGGTCAGCAGCTGGTCACTGTTGAAGAATCTCCTAGCCCTGTACAAGACGCCCAACTTTTTGGAGGCCTGATTTACTCGGGCTTCTATGGATCCCCGATACTTGAGCTGGTCTGATATAGTAACTCCAAGCATTTCAATGGAGTCTTTATTGGGGAGAGTGCTCCCATCAAATTTCAACAGACAGTCATTGATCTCCCTCTTTGCCGAAATCAGACACGCTTGGGTTTTTGAGACGTTGAAACTGACCAAGCTGGCCTTACCCCAGGCACGAACCATCTCGAGGTGGTGGTCAATTTTTTGCTTCAAAACTTCCCGAGCTGTTCGGACATCATAGGTGAAAGGGGGCCTGTCAAAAATATAACCCTCGTGAACGGTGCTGTCATCAGCGTAGCAGTGAATTGGTGCACATTCAACGAGATCGTTGATGTGCAATAAAAACAGCGTCGGAGACAGCACAGATCCTTGTGGCACCCCCGCATTGATTTGGTGCGGTGAGGAAGAAGAGCCGTCAACCACGGTTTGAATTGTTCTTCCCCTCAGAAAGTCTGCAATCCAACTATGCAGGGTTGGGTGGATCCCATACGATGGTAACTTCCCGATAAGCGCCCGGTGCCAGACTCTGTCAAAGGCTTTGGAGATATCCAACCCAACGGTTTGAGTTTCACCAAAACGTTCCATGTACCGCCCCCAAATATGCGTCACATATCCGAGTAGATCGCCACACGATCGGTTTCGACGAAATCCATATTGTGAATCGCTTAGGATATTGTTATTCTCGAGATATGTGAGCAATTTGTTGTTAACCACCCTTTCTAATACCTTCGAGAGTATGGAAGTGATGGCTATGGGGCGGTAGTTAGAAGGGTCGGAGCGGTCCCCCTTTTTTTAGGATTGGGTGGACGATTGCCTTTTTCCAAAGATCTGGCACCTTTCCACCTTTGAGAGAGAGCCTTAATAATTTCGCGAGCACTGGAGTCATTTCTGCAGAACACCTCTTGAGGACCAAGGCAGGTATTCCGTCCGGCCCACTGGCTTTGTCGACTTTCAGCTCGTTCAAGACTCGGAGAACCTCTCTGTTCCGGATCTTCGGTTCCTCCATTTGAAAACCGCAGTGCGGAATGGAAGGGGGAGTCTCTCCGTTATCTTGAAGAGTTGAGTTTTCCGCGAAAATTTTGCCTAAAAATTCAGCTTTCTCGCGGGCCGAGTTAGTCAGCCGACCATCAGGCTTAGTCAGAGGTGGGAAAGTGGTTCTGCAGAAATTTCTTCCGATCGAGCTAGCGATTGACCAGAAAGCACGGATACCAGTGGGGCAGTCAGCCAGCTTTTTCGCAATTCTCTGGTCGTGATCGCTCTTAGCTCTATTTAGAACTCTCTTACAATCCTTTGCCCGTTTTCGGTATTCCGAAAGGTTATTCATGGAGCTAATCTTCCGGAGTGCATTAAAAGCCGTATTTTTGAGTCTGACAGCTTCAGCACAGCGATGGTCAAACCACGGTTTTGTGCCCGCTCCAGAGGATTTGACGGAGAAGGGAATGTAGCAATCCATTGCTGATGTGATTACTTCTCCTACCTCGCGTGCACAAATTGATGGGTCCTCGGAGCTAAAGCATACAGTACTCCAAGTAAAGGCGCCAAAGAAAGACCGCATGCCGTCCCATTTTGCTGCCCTGTAGTGCCATACCTTCCTCTTTACATGTTTGTCGGGTTGACGGTTCATGGAGGATGGGACAGAGGTGGTAATCAGGCAGTGGTCAGAGGATCCTAAGGGCGCTGTCACCTCCACTCTGTACCCGATTGGCTCACTAGTGAGAAACAAATCGAGTAGGTTGGCTCGATGTGATGGGATGTCTGGTATTCTAGTCGGAGATTCTACGAGTTGGTTTAGTCCATGGATAAGAGCAAAGGATTCCGCTGATCTACCGGCAGAGTTTGTTGGGCCCGAGAACTTCAGCCATTGTTCATTATGAACATTGAAGTCCCCCAGGATTACAAACTCGGCCGATGGGTAACGGGGCAAGAGAATATCTACAGTGTCACTCAAGTATTTAAACAACTCAACAGTGTCTGATTCGGCAAGATTGGTGAGCGATATAGGCACGCATAAATTCTCATCATACCGGTAAGATCCACACGTACCCATAACAATTCGTGTTTTGCGCTCTCGATATTTGCGAGACGAGCGCAGCTGATGTCAGCACGGCTGTAAAGGCAGACACCTCCTTTTGGCCTGAAAAGCCTTTCCAGATGATATCCTGGGCAGTTCAGATAGGAGGTATCTGGGGGCTCGGCAATCTGTGTTTCCGTAAGGAAGAGGAGATGGGGATTTTGTGAGAGAAGGTGGTGGTGGATGGGAGTTAGGTTGGTATGCAGACCGCGAATGTTAGCGAAATTCACCTTCATCCTCGGTCCACACTGAGGACTCCTACTGTTCGCTGTCGCTGAGTTTATATTAATTTGTTGTGAGTTCATAGTTGTTAAGTTTGTTTGTGGGATTTAGGATGGGTTGGGAAGGATTAGGTTAAAAAGGTTGGGTGGGGAGTTGGAGAGTGGAGCAACTGGATACACCAAATGTAAGGTATGTTCGTCTGAAACATGAAGGGTGTGACACGGATAAAAATAAGTATTTATAATTTATTAAGAGTTATTAAGAATCTCTTGAAATTATTAAAAATCCGGCTAAAAACGGGATTGCAGGTTTCTGATAAACTTTTATAATATCGGAACACGTGTCAATGCACCTGCTTTTGTCTAGATAATATATAATGACTAAATACGAAAATGTTATGACTTTAATGAACACGTGTTCCGACGTCATGACAATATAAAGGTATTTCATTAAAAGTTTATCGGGAAACCTATCAATTCATTCATTAAGGGCCTGAAATCAAGTTTTTGACGGGATTACGAATAATTTGAAGGGATTTTTTAAAAATTAGTAATACTTTTTATCAGTATTTTTAATCCGTGTGCGTGGGATTCAATTCAAATTACCTACCCTGCGGAAAAACGGCTTGATTTTAAATTATTGCAGATTTTCAAAATTTGTATTCGGCATGAATAATTATTTGTTTTCTGTCTAAACATGAATTCCGGTATTTATATTAGAGGTGTGTGGGTCCTTTAATCACCTTGCACTAGGTGTGGTAGGTACATAACTTGTTTAAAATAAGAATTTTTGTTTGATATCAATTCAAGTTTCATTGTACATAAAAAGATAACAAGAATATTGCAAGTATTTCATATATTGTTTGTGTAGCGTGTCAAGTAAGTTTCCCGTCTTCGGCAAAACCCCGCGATATGAAAATGATAAATTGGGTTTATTGTGGTGAATCAGGTTTAAAAAAAAATATATGTGATTAAAGATAGATTTGTTTGCACTGGAATTAGTTCTATTTACCCCTTCAGTGATATTACCTATCAGATAAAAATTTTCCCCGTAAGGACATTACCGACATAAAGATTACGGTCGAAATTTGCTATAAAACTTGTTGATAGGAATGGCAAATATTAACGAATAATTCTAGGAATAAGACACCCATTGTAAATACTAAATTACCTTACGTAAACAATTTTTAATGATAAGGAACTCATTAGAGATTATGAGATTTAGAAAGTTCCGGTTAATGTTGGCATCATCAAATTAAGCCTCTCTAGTTTTAAATAAACATGCAGTTAAGTAGGTACCTTTTAACTTCAACATTCTCGGTTAATGGTTAAATGGTTACCTTTTAAACTAATACGTTTTTGACATTATTGTAGGTTTGGTTAAGTTATATTGGGCGAAAGTAAACCGAATGTATTAGAAGTATGTATTAAGATGATTATAAAGAAAATTTACAAAACAAATAAAAATGTAAGTTTTACTACTTTGATATACCTACGCAGGATAAATAGTTGTAAGAATTTGTTTTTATATTAATAATTTTCTGTTTATACATACCTATTTATAATTTCTTTACACAATTCGAAATAAAACTAATGAAGATATAAGTATTTCATACGGTTCCATGATAACTCAACACAGTGACAATTCAACACACTTTTAAAAAGTGATATAAAGTCATTAGAAACGATGAAAATTTTTTTTTAACCTAACCTAACCTAACCTACTTAACCCAGTTAATAAAGTTTTTGTTTCATCACTTTCCATGACTTTATATAACTTTTTAAAGATGTGATGAATTATCATTGTGATGATTTATCCGGTCACCATTTTATACCCATAAGTATGTAGGTATTATGCAATGAATCTACTTATCTCTGGCTGAACCCACTATCCGATATGAAATTACTTCATGGGGAACATTCTTGTAAAACTACACGGAGAAAAGTTACCGATATAAAATATTGTTAATTTATTAAAAATCTCATAAACCATTTTTGTAAAATTATTCGTTTTCCTGCTAAAAATGGGACTGCTGGCCTTAACGAATGAATTCACAAGTTTCATATGAATCAGTAAAGCACGAATAAATATGTTACGAGGAAGTCGGAACACGTGATCTTCGAAATAATATTACTTTATAATCACGTTCATGATATTTATTCGGACAAGCCACCTGCGTTGAACACGTGATCAGATATATTCTGATTGACTAATATATTATTAGAAAATGGTTCGGCAGTCACATTTTTAATATTATTTTGATAAAAAGCCGTTCTAATTTTTCTCAGTGTAATATATGTATATATGCAAACATTACAAAATTGTTAAACCATAAATATACCAATTCATACAGACGTCAACATTCAATTAATAAGCAAGTCTCTTATGTATTACCCTTTAGGGGAATAATATGGAATAATAAAGTAATTGATTCCTTGTATAAGAAAGGAGTTTACCGTAAACATAATACAAGATTAACGAAGGATTTGGTGTTGCCGAATGTACCGCTAAAAATACGGTGAAAGTATCCTAAACTATATTGTACCCAAAATATTAAATAATCCACCAATTACATTTAAAAATAACACAAGTTTTATAGATAAGGTCAAATATAATCAAAAATGTGGCTTTAGATACGGACGATTTATATTGATGCCCTACTGATGCCCTTGTGTCATTGTTGCTAATTGGAATTAACATTACAAATTTTAGTTTTATTGTTACTTAGGTACCTATGGCTATTGATATAACTGTTCATTCAACCTTTAATGTCATTTAATACTAATAATTTTTTTCGTAGATATATTTATACTTACACTGTTAATTATCTTATTGTTATAGATACCTAACTGTTAATTCCATGTCTTAGAATTTACTTTTCTAATTATTGAAGACAATATTAGCGATTTCTAAACGAAAATCTGAAGCAGAAAAATCAGAAAAGGATACGGTCACATCTAGGACTCGAACCCAGGACCCTTGTCTTGCCGGGACACCGCTAAATAATAATTAAATATTACAATTTGAGGTTTTACTCAATAAAGTTATTCAGAAAAATAAAAATTTCCTTTTTTGTTTGTACCTAACTGTTAATTCCATATCTAAGAATTAACTTTTTTGTTTATACCTAACTGTTAATTCCACATCTAAGATTTTACTTTTTTGTTTATGAATCTACTAACTGAAATTCCAGCGTTGCCCGGGCTATATGCAATCAGGTATAGACAATGACCTTCCTCTTGTTTCTCAAGTTACTTTGTGTGCAAAATTGCATCAATCTCGGAACAAATCTGTAGATTTATAATGTAGTAATCTAGTAAGATTAAAAAAGGGGCGCCCAAATGGTTTGGGCATGTAGAGCGAATGAACGAATAAAGGAGTGTAAGGAGAATATATGACGCAAATGTGAATGTTAGAGAAGTCGGGAACGCCTGAGGAAGACATGGCACGATCAAGTGATCAGAGACTTGAGTCGGGTCATTTCAAAAGTTAGAATAATAGAATAGTATGTATGAGACGAGGTATGAATATGAATGAAGCAAGGAGTGTGTGCCAAGATCGAGTTGTTTGGATTTTAGTCTTCTTTGCCTACCCCTGCGGGAAATCTGCGTGATGGTTAGTAGGTTAAAACGTGTATATCATTTTGCTGTCCGATTTTTTTTTTCAATTATTAAAAAAATGTATTCTATTACACGTCGCCACTTTTTTTACATTAACTTATCACAATGCTGTGGGAAAGGGTCTTTTTGAGGAGAGGAAGAAGTAAACACGTATCTTGAAGAGACCCGTGTTGTAGGAGGGAGGAACACAGAGGCCGGCAAATCGTTCCACAGGGGAGCTGTTGAACTTAAGAACGAGTCGTAGAAGTGACCCATTCTCATTTTATTTTATTTTTCATTTTTATTTTATTTATTTAAACGCCCATAGGGCTTTTACCTATAATAATGTACATCTTTATTTTTTAGTTATACAGATTACATATAAAAAATTTAAAAAAAAAATCAGTGTTAACAAAATACAGGTTACATAAAAAATATCAGAGTTGACAAAATATGTTACATAAAATATAAGAATTTTAAAAATATAGGTATGGATAGAGTAAGTGAGACGAAAAATATAAAATCTGCCAAAATCCACAATATCAACCATAATGATAATAAGAAAGTTTAACAATAGTTTACAAATTAGGTAAAAATAGTTCGCACATACTCCGTTTGAAGTTGGCCAAGTTCAAATTATTGTCAAATACATTTATATTATTTAAGTATTTGTTACCAAGACTGTGTAAACGTTGTATTGGAGAGTGAAAACTATAGTTGGAATGAGATGTATGTATGTAAAATGTAGATATTTGCCTAGTTGTTCGTGTAGGTATGTGTAGATTTATTAAATGCAGGAGTTCACAACAATCGAATTTAGAGTTCAATTATTTTAATAAAAAGGTTAGGTCGTTTATTTTTCTTCTGTTTTCTAATGTCGGAATATTTAAATAATTCAATAATGACTGGTAATTTATGTGTTCTAAAGGGATGTTAAGTTTAAAACGAAGCGTAGAAATATTCTTTGAATTCTTTCAACATTATGAATATGTACATTGTAGAAGGGCGACCAAACTATGGAGTTATGTTCTATCAGGCTTCTAACAATTGATATGTACAATAGTTTTATGATTTGTAAAGATTCAAAGTTTTTAATTGTTCTTAATATAAAACCTAATGTTTTCATACCCTTATTCACAGTTTGTTGAATGTGGGCCGTAAAGTCTAGTTTTTCATCCATTATTATGCCAAGATCTCGCATTTCCTTTACTCTTTCTAAATTTGTTTTATTTATTGAATAGCCAAAAAATTATGATGTTTTTTTTCTGGAAAAGGTTAAAATTTTGCATTTTTCTATTTGTTATTTTCTATTTTATTATTTTTTCTATTTTCATTTCTCATTTGACAAATGTCAACCGTGTACAATGTTGGGCGCGCGTTTGGCGTGTTTCCCGATTATGCACCGGTGCCAAAGGAATCAATGACGCTAGTTCCTCGGAGCATCTTCCACTGTAATACCGGTAGAACAAGGACAGCATACCTACCTGACGCCTGTTTGCAATCCGCCTTTTATGATAGGTGAATCTATCAAACAAACCGCCCGTTTCTTCACACAGTCAAGGCAATTTTTCATGTATTTAGGGGATCCGGACCAGATTGACTGCAAAATTCAACAATGGGTTGCACTTGCGATTTGTACAGGGTCAGCTCAGGGTTATTTGTGTACTAAGTAAGTGTCTGCGGGCCCTGTACAGTACACCCAGCTTCTGTGAGGATAGCTTGACTCTGGCTTCGATGGAGCCTCCGTGCCTGAACTGGTCACTTAGAGTTACACCAAGCATATCAATGGAATACTGATCACATTGCTACACGTCGCGACGGGATCAAGTGACACGCGTTCCCTCCTCTGTTACCGTGCTGCTGGAACGAGACGGATTCAATGCACAACCGCCAGGCTGAACCCAACTACTCAGTTGCGACGTGTGATGGAAAAATATGTTTTTTGTTTCAATTTTTTTTTATGTAATCGGTCAGTAAAATGACATCTGCATTTTGCGAGTTCTGGAGCATAGGGGCATATCTACAAAAACATCCGAGCATATATGAGGTAATTTTTTTTGCTCTTCGGATATGTTCTGGTACACCAAAATTAATATTTTATATTCTATTATATTTTGTGTTACACCCTGTACACATAAACACACTAACATTTGATGAGTATACTGGAAAACCAGCAGTAAGCATAATCACTTGGCAGCTAAAACGCTAGTACAACGATCGACCTGACACGGTACATATATACAATAAGGTCTGTTATCTATGTGAAGATATTGTGTCGGCGCTTTATTAGCAGCAGACACATACCTGGACGGATGACGAACCTCATGCTGGGCAGTGTTGGTGGACGCGGTTGACTCACTCGCTGCAGCAGCTGGTCCAGTTTCATTACCACCTAGGATTCTTGCTGCAGAATCTCCATCATCTATAGTCGTCGAACGTCACAGCGGTGCTGCTAAGTTCTGGTATCTATGTGAGGATATTGTGTCAGCGCTTTATTAGCAGCAGACACATACCTAGACGGATGACGAACCTCGTGTTGGCACTGTTGGTGGACTCTCTCGCTCCATCAGCTGGTCCAGTTTCTTCACCACCTATGATTCTTGCTGCAGAGTCTCCATCCTCTATCTTCGTATCACCTGTTCCTGTTATTCATTTTACTTAACCTAACATCACTTTATTTTTGTAATATTTATATTTTTTGTAATACCTGCATCAACTGTAAAGCGCCCCTGAGGTGATATTTCACAAAAGCGGGGCTATACAAATTGTCCAATATTATTATTATTACATAATATGGAGGTAGGTATTCTATATGCCTGGGCGTTGGGGGCAGCCTTTATAATTGGCCCTGCGCAATGAGCGCATTTAGAAGGAGTCGTAGGGGGCTTTGTGCATGTACTCGTGGGGTGGTTTTCACCGCATTTTACGCAACGAGGAGTTGCGTTGCAACATGAAGATGAATGCCCGCGTAATGTGCATCGATGGCATCGTCCAATAGATCGCCTCTTTCTTTGAGGCTCGTCACCATCTACTGACAACCGCTAGGACGCATTCCTATTCATATGCATGTTTTTAATTTTTCTAAATATATTCCTCTTTCCCCCTCCCGTCGGTTTTCTTTATCAATGTTGTGGCAGAGATAAAACTTTGCAAATAATGAAAACAAGGGAAATTAAATTCAATTAATAAATTTCAATTTATTTCAAAATCAACACGCGGGCGTAATTTCCAAGATAATTAGTTAATAGACATTACTTCTCTTATCTGGTTAATAATAAACAGGGTGTATCAAAAAATAATGTCAAGCGGAATTCCAGAGGTAGAGCACCCCGAAGGGTACCCAAATCATCCCCATTTATGTTTCGCAATTTTTTGTAGTTTTCGAGATATGATTTGTTTTTATTTGTGAAACCTTGACTTTAAAAAATATTAATTATTATTGATCACAGAGACATGAAATATTGAGATACATGCTTGATTTTTTTTCTAATTAGAGAGTGAATAGTATGCCTTGTAGACACAAACAATTATGGTTAGATCTGATACAATTAGGCCATAAAAACATCTATATAAAAAAACACACATTCGAATGCAACGTTATGTCAAAATTTTAAAGCAATCGGTGAAGAACTATGGGAAAGATTTTGAGCAAACGAACTTTAACATTTTTATTACAGAGATTTTAATTCACTGGACTCTTTTTTACACGGTGATACTTTCCTTGATGTTGTAAGAAATGTGCGTAGACGGGTTCGTCTATTATCTGGGAATAATCTTGTAAACCGAACATTTTTGGCAAAATTGACTCGATCACTAAAAAATAACAGAAAATACAATCTAAGCAAAGGCGTTTTTTATAATATTCATTAATTAGTATTTATTCAACTTTACAACTAAACTGATAGTTTGGCAACTCATACAGAAGAGATGTTAAAATGTCGAACGTCAATCGTCTATAAGAATCGTTAAATAGTTGAGTCGCTCTGTTGACCGGCGAGTTGTGATAGGCAGAAGTCCTCGCTACCGAAGAGACGTTAAAAA
The DNA here is from genome assembly GCF_061612785.1 of Hesperophylax consimilis. Taxonomy (NCBI): domain Eukaryota; kingdom Metazoa; phylum Arthropoda; class Insecta; order Trichoptera; family Limnephilidae; genus Hesperophylax; species Hesperophylax consimilis. Next base: position 29,409,828 of record NC_142838.1, read on the forward strand.
TGTCGAAGGTCAATCGTCTATAAGAATCGTTAAATAGTTGAGTCGCTCTGTTGACCGGCGAGTTGTGATAGGCAGAAGTCCTCGCTACAGAAGAGACGTTAAAAATGTCGAAGGTCAATCGTCTATAAGAATCGTTAAATAGTTGAGTCGCTCTGTTGACCGGCGAGTTGTGATAGGCAGAAGTCCTCGCTACAGAAGAGACGTTAAAAATGTCGAAGGTCCATCGTCTATAAGAATCGTTAAATAGTTGAGTCGCTCTGTTGACCGGAGAGTTGTGATAGGCAGAAGTCCTCGCTACAGAAGAGACGTTAAAAATGTCGAAGGTCAATCGTCTATAAGAATCGTTAAATAGTTGAGTCGCTCTGTTGACCGGCGAGTTGTGATAGGCAGAAGTCCTCGCTACAGAAGAGACGTTAAAAATGTCGAAGGTCAATCGTCTATAAGAATCGTTAAATAGTTGAGTCGCTCTGTTGACCGGCGAGTTGTGATAGGCAGAAGTTCTCGCTACAGAAGAGACGTTAAAAATGTCGAAGGTCAATCGTCTATAAGAATCGTTAAATAGTTGAGTCGCTCTGTTGACCGGCGAGTTGTGATAGGCAGAAGTTCTCGCTACAGAAGAGACGTTAAAAATGTCGAAGGTCAATCGTCTATAAGAATCGTTAAATAGTTGAGTCGCTCTGTTGACCGGCGAGTTGTGATAGGCAGAAGTCCTCGCTACATGAGAGACGTTAAAAATGTCGAAGGTCAATCGTCTATAAGAATCGTTAAGGCGATGCCATACGTAGTAATGCAAAATCATGTGTTTTTAGTTTGAAAATTTGGTCGCCTAGAAATGTTTCAAATGCTTTAATTAAATACTGCGAGTAGAATACATTTTGGCCTTTGAAATTATCGAGTATTTTTAGATAAGTCTTTTTATAAGCCCAGAAAAAAATAATGTATAAGGCCTATGAAAACTGCTTTAAAGTTCAAAATCTCCTACTTAAGAACCCATTTTCGGTTATAATTTTATTGTATAACGTGGCAAATTAAGTTATTTATAAAATGATCGGAAAAAAATAAATATTTATGCCTGAACATTCACAAAATAAAATAAAAGGCACTTTTTGGTCATGTTTTTTTCTTGCATAAATCAAAACAGGCGGATGGTGTTAGCGGAAATTCAAACCTTATCGCCATCTACGTAAGGGTTGTTATTGATAGTGGCTCAATTTAAAATATTACACGTTGAGTCGCTCTGTTGACCGGCGAGTTCGGATAGGTAGAAGTCCTCGCTTTCGGAGTATGTGCATGGAAACTCCCAAGATTATACTTGTTAGCAACATATAAGTTAACCCACTTCAATTCATTGTCGTATATGGTTTCCATATAAATTTGACGTATTATTATTAGCAGTGAATTATTTACATAATAAACAGGCAAAATAATATAGAAAGAAGTCCGAAAAGTGTGTGTGAAAACGAAAGTGACGACCGCGCATCGGATAAGAGTATTCGTAACACTCGTAAATGACGTCTGCGACTTTTAAAATAGCGACATTTAACTTGTCGCGATAACTAGAAATCTGCTAAAATATCGTCACTCTGTGAGATATCTTAAAATACACCATTATTTTACAGTAGTGATGCTAGTGAAATTAATATCAGTGCAAAAAATTTTAAATTTCTGATTTATGGAGACATTATACTCAAACACTTGAATTGTGTCGAAACTAAATTGACGTATTGTATTGTCAATACATTACAGTGTAAACAGGCAATATAACATCTACATAAGTCAGAAAAGTGTGTCTGTCAAGTAAAAGTAACAACCGCGCATCTAATACGCATAAGGGAGTATTACTTTAGACATTATACTCAAACACTTGAATTGTCTCGAAACTAAATTAACGTATTGTATTGTCAATACTTTAATCCACAGTGTAAACAGGCAATATAACATCTACATAAGTCAGAAACCGCGCATCTAATACGCATACGGGAGTATAACTCCGATCATAAATAAACCACCCACACTCCGATCAAAAGTTGATAGTAGATAGTGTAGTTTGCCGATAGTGGAGGTTGGCCGAAAACCCCGATCGAAAAATAATTTGCTTATTATGCTCGCCCCGAAGCTAGTCCCCAGTCCCCAGTCGCTTATAGCAAAATGCCCGAGGCCATTCTTTGCAAATCGGAATAATGCATCGTTTGTGTAATTATTACTAGTACTCAGAAAGTTCCACAATACGGATCTACGGGGTTTTTTTAAATCCATTATCTGTACTGCACTTGAACTGCACTAAGATAGAGGGGTTTTTAGAGATAAGATAAAACACTTCTGCGGAAAAAAACAGTGAATAATTGTACATACGAGTACCAGCCTGAAGAAAGTTTGGAAAAAGGATTGTCATTGGATTGTGCGATTTCTTATTAGAATTAGCATATAAGTATGTTTAAATATTTATGGTTTATAATTAAGTGGGTAGGTATTTAAGTACCTACTTACAAATCTCATGATTTGAGAGGAAATTTTGCTTTTGATTTGTCAGAATCAATTAGTGAAAATTGGAAACATATTTTTGGAGGCGAGATCTACATACTGTTTACAGATCTGTACTACTACATCATGTTCACAGAGATAAATGAATATTGACAATTTATAAAAATCTTTTAAATTATTGGAAATCCAGTTAAAAACGTGGTTTCAGGCCTTAACAAGTGAATTTAAGGGTTTCCTGATTTTTGTAAATTACGAATATATTATCAGGATGCGAGAATATTCGGATTTTCATGAACACATTTTCCGGCGTCGTGATAATATTTTCGTGATTTACTATAAGTTTCGAAAGAAACCTGTTAATTCATTCGTAAAGCCTGCAATCCCGTTTTTAACTGGATTACCAATTGAAGAGATTCTTAATAAATTAGCATTACTTAATTTTCTCCTTGTATAGTCGCGGTAGGAATGTTCTAGGTCCTAAGTCCATGTAACTGGCCCTGCTCTCCAATTTATTATGTCGCATCTAACCGAATGCAATATGTCAGGTTAGATAGCAAAAACAGTCAACACAATAGCATAAACAACGGAATTTGTCAAGGATCCACAATAGGGCCACTCGTTTTTCAAATATACATAAATTATATTTATTTATATATTTATATATACGCATAAAAAGGCTTTTACATAAAAGTGATACATGATGCAGTGTACATAGGAGAATATCTGTATCATACAGGAGATAAAGACAGTAAATAGATGTAATCCATTGTAAAGTAGGTACAAAATACACAATTGTAAAATTGTGATTACAAGTATAATGATAAAATATTAAGAAATAATTTTTAAAAAAAGAAAACCAAAAAACTAAATATCAAGCAATATTAGTATAACGTAAGAGTAACATAAAGTAAAAAAGAAATTACAACAACACTACATATATGACAAAACATTAAAACTAATTTACCAACGCTACTCTAATTGGTAGGACTCGACAAAGTGTTGGTATAGATTATGCTTATTTCTATAAATGGATTCAATAAATAAATCAATAACACCCCCATACTTGTTGCCCAGATCATGCATCCTATTGGTCAGTGAGTGTGTCTGATAGTTGGTCGTGTATGTATTGCAGAAAAATGTTATGTTATATGTCAATTAAATCTAAATCTCGAAATTCTCATACGCAGATGATACTGCTATATTTTATGTTAGCAAAAACTTACTAGAAAAATCACAACTGGGTCTTAACATATTAAACAGTTGACTAATTAAAATATATTACAAAAAAAATTAAAGTAGGTATATGATATTAGACTCAGATTTACCTACAAATTTCAGAATGTGAAAAATACCTGGAAATAAATATCGATAAATACTTGTTACTGAAGAAGCACCTACAAAAACTATAATAAATAATGATCCCACTAATTCTTGTATTTGCTTGAATATGTCATCTTCTACGAACACCCGTATATAGGATAATATGGTTAAATATCAAAGATATTAGAAGAACGAGATGTGCTATGAGCAGTTCATACTGTGTGGAATTGTTTTGCCCAGTGTCGCCGGTTTTGTTCACCAATACTACTGCACACCTTCGCTTACGCTAAGGACGTATCGTTTCAGTTGGCACTAATACATAGAACAGATTTCTGTGCGTACACGTCCCGATAGTATTCAAAGTAGCCTAATTAGGTAGTAGTCCGCCTACGGTCCGGCGGCCAACATAGCATATCTCGTTCTTCTAATACCTTTGATAAATATAGTCCTATCTCAATTTTCTAATAAAAAATAATGGAAATATGAAGAAACACGTACATAACATATTTAAACGACCTACAAATAATACAGAATTAAGTCATTAAAAAACGTTTTAACTATAACCCAGATATCCACACTAAAAAATATACTATGTAACTAACTTACTGAATATCAGAAAACTTTTCGAATATAACATATGCCTATTAATCCACAAAATATAAAAAAGATTTATACACACGAATACAACATTTATGAAAACATCATATGAGCTATACACAAGACAACATAAGTTAAATTCACTAGAGACTGAAAGTGGTAAAAGAAATATAGACGGTGAGGATGTGCACAGATACAATCTCCCTTCCGATAGTAACAATATTAATTAGATAACTTGTATAGCGACGTTTTTATGAAAAATCACGTGAAGGTTGTATGTTACGCTGTACAATTTATTACGAATTCCTAGTCTCTATCTAATTTTATTATTTACAAACAGATTCAGAAAAACATACTTACCTGTCTGGTCAGTGACTTTATGTGTGTTTATCTGAAGTGACCAGTGGTAAATACGCTTTTATCAAAAAAAAGTTAACGACTTTGAACGGAGAGGACACTAGAGAAAAAAAAACCAAATAAACTAAACATTGACTTTTGTTTTTGGTTTTTCTTTGATATAGTATTATAATTAAATTTACAAAAAATAATTTAATATTAAACAAGTGTGTAATTATTATCATGCATGACAGCTGTTTCGCCTTCTGAAGGCATTATCAAACTGTTTGATATCAGGCAGTTTGATAATGCCTTCACAGGGCGAAACAGCTGCCACGCGTAATAATAATTACACAGCAGAACTTGTTTAGTAATAAACTGCTTTGTGGAAATTTAATAATAAAACTAAAAAATATATGAAATAAAAACAAAAATTAAAATGGAGTTCTACAAATTAAACTTGATAAGAATAATTTTTTTTAAACTCGACATTGATTTTTCATTTGCTATTTTACCCTCTATTACTAATGATATTACATTTATTAGAAGATTAGTGGCATGTATAGAGTTGATATTTCTTTTAGAAGACTTAATAATTTAGGTCTCTTTAGGACTGGAGAATTTAAATATAATTAATTTCAAAGCTTACAAAAAATATTTACATTTTTTACACATTTAGTTATTTACAATGTCGCGGACTGTGTAGGTGAAATGTTTCGTTTTGTGTGTTTTGTGTAGATGTGAATGTCTATAGAGGTGACTTTTGAGTATAGCCCTACAAAATATTTACTTAGCTCTCCGATAGCTTGACAACAATAAATAGAATGAATATATTTAAAAAAAAAACAACTGTACGCTTGTTTATTTTTTTATTCCAGATCTCGGAGAGGGTGGTGCAATCCCACGAGCTCCATATTATACATAGAATAAATCAATTAAATATAAAAATATTTTAAGATGAAACATACATAGTAAACGCAAACGAAATAAAAATAATAATACTAAAACATAAAGAGAATAAATTTTTTTAAAAAGAAAAAATATTTCAGAAAAAATATATTTTTTTAATTTATGACATCGGGAATTGGCTCCATCTCTTGTAAATAGGTCCCTGCCAGAAGTGCAGTGCTGCCATCAAAAGACCGTTTTCGATCGTGGCTAGTCGCGTTCGAAAGCTGGTGATCCGTTTTTCATTAGTCCTCGGAATCCGGGAGCACGTCCTTCTACAAACATCTCAGTGGCATTGCATTACCAGGACAGCCGAAAAAGTATTCGATATTAACCTGCACCACTTGCCTAACAGCACCTCTGAGTGAGCGCTGGGCCCAAGCTCACTCAAGACCACGCCCTGCATAGTACTCTGTTGTTAATTTATTCTTCTTTATATATTTTTGTAGTTTTCACATATCTATTGTACAAAAACTATATATATCTATATGGGACGTGTGAGATTGCACTAACCTCCCCACATCCTGGAATAAAAATTATTATTATTATTATTATTAAAATTAAGAGTGAACTAAATTAAAATGTACTTATGTTCGTAGAAAACATAATTTTTCAGATTTTATTAATGTTTATTTTTAAGTTAAGAAAGTGAAATATATTTATTTCTTTTAACTTTAAATAAAAAAATAAATAACAAATAATATTATGTGGCAATAGTCAAACAGTGTAGATCAAATTGCTTTTGAAATGATCAATGCACAAATTTGTTTTAAATAGAATGAATTATTATACAAATACAGTACGTAAATTGCACAGTATTTGATTGTTTATTATAATAACAAAAATAATAAAAAAATATTTATTATTAAAATACATAAACTACATAATTTACTGAAGTACGCATGCATAAACTAACCCTATACTTTTTTTTTTTCAATGCTTAAAATTATTGGTAATAAGAAAAAAAAATAATGGGATTGGATTTTTTTATTTTTAAAATTATACGTTTATACATGAACCTCGTCGAAGGTTATAAACAAAATAGAGATTGACTACAATTATTATTGGAATAATGCAAAATAATTATAGATATTACCGTCAATAATAATAATAATGATGAATAATACATTCATGATACAAAACTGGTTTGTCATTCTTTCGGTCAGCGAACTCCTTGTGCCGGTTCGAGCTGTTTACTCTATACTGTTCACTGCTGCAATAAACAACGCACAATACACACACACAGTACCTACACTACTAACCTATTGCAAATAGTAATCCTGATAGCGAAATTGCATTACCGATATTATACTGACCCCAAAATGTGTGTTGAACCTGTGCGCTCTATAACCCAATTCTAGATATTAATTAATTATTCGTAACAGTAAAAATAACTGACTGACTTATTATTGACTGAGTGTAGCAAAGTCCTGTTTTAACTCGACCATTTTGGATTTCATCCATCTACATTTGTTACATTTGTTTTTACGTTCCGTTTCCGGTTCAAGATGGTGGCCGTTTGAATGGTTCAGTGAAGGTTACTTGAATGTGAAATCAAATCTTATGATCATTAAAAAACATATTTTGTGGACGCGAAGTCTACTGCTCACTGAATTAGTAGTAAGAGTTACAGACATTTAATGTATTTGTTATCCTTTTCTTTTTTTCTTCGGAATATGTCAATTTCACATTTTTGGAAGGTAGGTACCTACTTACAAATTTTAAATACAAGTCTACTGAAAAACGACGACGGTGATGTCTGTGATATCAGATAACTAACTTGTAACTAGAATTTCGATGTCAATACACAAGACGACAAGACGCCAACATAATGACACATTGTTGCTATCAATAACTGTCCTAACTTAAGCTTGTTCATTATTAATAAATTTATAAAGTTTACCATTAAAATTTCTCGGTATAATGATACATTTTGAAGTCAGCGCACATTAACCAAACCTCGACTAGTTATTTATGATGTAAGTAATTTATAAAATTGTATAGTTGTGCCTTATTATGCGTCACAATCACTATTTTTATACGTATTTATACCTCTTATCTACGGTGTTAGACATTTTATTTTATTTTTTAGTTTATGCATTTGTTTTGCATAGTAACTTCCTCTTTACACACCTAGTACCTACACATAATATGCAAAAAGGGTATTTACAGTGCAATTAAATTTAAGTATTATTGTAATCACTTCCAATTGCATCTAATAAAACAATAATTAGTTATTATTGATCAAAGAATGTGACATCATTAATTTTCAAAGTGGAGATTTTTTTTAACAATACTCAGAGCAATTATTGTTGCTTGGATGAAATGGCCCTATTAAAAAAGAAGACCGTCAAATATCCACAGCAAATTAATTACTCGAAACTAACTTCTTAACATTGCGGGCATTACACAATACGCGTGCGCTTTGGAATGAGCGTACTGCTCACCGCCTCAGGGCACTACACAAAAAAGTCTCACAATGGACTACACTGTAAACCGTTACCTTACTTTGGCGGACTTTACTTTTCTGCGCGGCTCCGGCGCGCAGGCGGCGTGAAGCGGCCCGCGGAACTATGGTTGTGAACGGATAAAGGTGTTTAAATAAATGTATTTGTTCTTATTTTTTTAATCTTTCCCATTTATGAGTGGAATCACTGCCTAGTGCGAATATGATTTTTGATATCCCCCAATATTTTTTGTTTTTTTTGGTTGTTTGTTTATTTTTTAGAAAGTGCCCCTTCGAATAGTGTTTTTGAGATAGTTTATCTGATATCTCTACATTTTACTAATAAATACGTTTTACGTTCTCCAGAACACACGTTTCATCATACTGGATGGAAATTTTTATACCAGATACATTACACAAGTACAACTTTTTTATAATTTAAACATATTTGAGTGCCTTTTGCAGCCTTCTCTATTGACGTATCTCGTTGACTCGTGGTGATGTTTATTTTCCATTTCATTTGAAACCACTTCAGAAAAATGTTTCCAAAAATCATGTTTGTTCCCAGTCTTACCAAGAAAATGGGTTAGGATTGACAAGTAATTATTGATTTTTCATGACATGTCTCGTTTTTAAGTTATTCACTTTTAATACTTTTTTGGGGATCACTGTACAGTATAAACATTCAAATCAAAGTTAAGAATATGTATAATTTCTGATTTTAAAATGCGTCGAGATTACTGATTAAATTTTCAAAGTTTTTGAATTACCTTTATGAATGCGAATAATAAAATTAAAAATGCTAACATCAAAAATAAAAACTAGATTATTCATCAATTGATTTGCAACAGAAAATTACGCGATAAAAAATTACTGTCGCGGTTGGAATCTGGAATCTAACGCTAAAAGCACCTTCGTGGTGCTGTTTAACAAACACGTTTATGTTTTTCCAATAATTATAATTATTACTAATCGATCACTGAAAAACAACTGACAACAGCTCACGCTCATTTAAAATATTAGAGTTATTATATCATGCGATTATAAAACAGCTGAATCGTATTCTCAACAGAGCGTAAATATATGTTTTTCACTTATTTTAACGCTGTTTGGTTTTATTTTTCCGTTTGTTTTAAATTCCTTGCAAACAACATTAATGAAAGTTGAAAATAGCACAAAAGTGTTGGACTATATTTCTAACATAACAAGTGCATTCCAGATGCTGACGACATGGTTAAGAAATACTTACACAAAAGCGTGTAAAGTGAATTGTCTAATACAAAATGCAATTATTATGCAAACAGAAGCGTAACTCAAATTTGATTAGGTAGTCATGCATATTATTATCTACGAAATTTACAGAGAAATGAGTTTATTCCTAGAAAATATATGATAAAGAAAATGAAAATGGTGCATTTCAACGAATCAACGTTATTTTCATAATTATTTTGTCGCACTTAGGTGCCGATTAATTCTGATGTTACATACCCCCTTACCAACATAATTTATACATGTACACACATTTTTATACTATTTGGTAAGAGACGTCTTTGGAGAGATATTAGAAATAAGTACTGTATTTTTGTTGTGATTTTCAAATATCTTCCAAAATACCTACTTCAAAACGCCTCGCTACCAAGTTCATGCACAAAACGACATCTGGTGCTTATCAACGAAGTGCGGTAAAGTGAATTAAAAAAGATAAAAGTTGTGTATTGAGTTTTAATGACACGTATAAATTTCCATGTATTTTCCCCTAAATATTAGGTGCAGCTGAACGCATAAAGTAATTGTTCCACGTTGATAACGTTGACAAATGCATTAAGGTAAATTTATGTAACTCAACATGGGGGAATCAGATGGTGAGGACAGTTGAGAGGGGAACCGGCTGCAACCAACATTGAAAATAGAAGATTATGTTGTAGATACAAGATAAGAATAAATATAGAAAAGGAAGACAGTTCGTAAGTAGTTGGACTGTTATAGGCCGTTCGAAAAACTCACTTAGCATATTTGACTAAAGCTGATGTTAACAAGTTGAAAATACCACATCATATCGTACTATAAATAAGTAGGCTTACAAATTTAAATCTTTATTATGTTTTTTTTTTCAACAAAATACTGCACAAAGTCACTAATACTATAGTACATATTTACCTCAATTTGGATAATTTTTAGTTTCATTTGATTTTGTATTTAATTCTTATATTATGTGTTATTAAGCATGTCGTTAATGTTTTATAAAAAAAACACGAGAAAATTATTATAGTTGTGACTGAGATTTTCTGATAGCAGAATGTTCCTAGGGAAAATTATTTAATATCTCTAATCTACAAGATGATAATTTTTTAATAAAATAAAATACTTTTTTGTTTTAAAACCACGATATTTATTAATTTAAGAACCGACCGGTTTCGCTTTACTTTTTCTTTACTTAAAGTGTTGTGTTCATAAGTTTTAAAATTACAAAGCTTTCTACATTTCGATATATTATGAAAGTACTGAGTTCGTTTATCAATTGAATAAAATTATACAGAAAATTATTAAATAATATAAGAACAGCATCATCAGGGTACAAATTAATACTAAACCATAAACATAGTTTAGTATTAAAAAAACATAGTTTAGTATTAACTTGTACCCTGATGATGCTTAAGTAAAGCGAAACCGGTCGGTTCTTAAATTAATAAATATCGTGGTTTTAAAACAAAAAAGTATTTTATTTTATTAAATATGTCAAACCACAAAGTGATTGCTTTCTACAATAATGATAATTTTTTGTTTTTATTCTGGGTTTTTACAAATGATCACACTTAAGTGAGAACAAGCAAGATATAAAAACTTGGTTAATACTCAAATAGATACACCAATTACAAAAATCTACTCAGACATAGGATACGTTAATTTTCACACATCTAAATAAAGATTAATATATTAAACAAATAAATATACAAAATTATAAAAATATTTGAAAGCTCACTCAAATTACAAATAGTAAAAAAAGAGAAATATATTTTTTTTTGCAATACCAGAACATTTTTTCTGAGTCTGTATCGACGAAAATGTCTACATCAGCACACTCTACATATCTATATAGCCGACACATTTGGGTCAGAGGGCTAAAATAGGTGATTTTATTTTTTAATGTATTCAGGTGAAACATACTATGGCGTCTTAAACAATGGGAATTGGCCACATTTATTTCAATATTGCGAAGACATAATAGAGCATCAAGATGGCCGTGAATTATTTTGTGTAAACATATTAGATCAGTCAGTTGCCTTCTAATTTACAGTGTATTAATCTTGAAGTATTCAAGACGTACGTCGTATGATCTCAGATGGTTGTGTAGACCACATTTGAAAGATAACAGTCTTTGATTTTTTTAAAGGCGATTCTACATTTTGTTCAAATTTATTGTAATGTGCATTACAAATAGTGCTTTCTTATTCAAATCTACTTCTAATAAAATAACTGTAAAGGGTATGAAATGATTTTATTTATTGTTTTAATTTATCAATCATCAATGAGCGCCACTTGTTTTAAAATCTTATCTTGTTATGACATAATTATTTTGAAGGGTATGCAAATGAGAAGATTTTAATGTTCCCTGGAATTGATACCATACCATAGCTAAAATAATTTCAAACATTTTGTTCTGAATATTGGTATCTCACCAGATTAATGTTGAGGGTATATTAGTCGTAATGAATTTTTATTTGACTTATAAGCTGCAATTTTTAGTTAGTATGATAGCTTGTAAATTAATATAAATTTTCATTTAATTTATTGAGATTATTTGAATAATTATAGAAAGCCGTTGCGGTGATTTGGCTTTATCTAATTATTGACGTATCTAACATTTTCTTTTGTTGCATTGATGGTTGACCTGATAACTTAGACAATAATAGTGAAAACATTAATATTCATGGCTTGCTGAGTAATTTAAATTTTCACAGTTCAAATCGATATAACGACGTGTAAAATCATTAATTTACTAGCCTCACATTGTATATATCAGCCGTATACATGCTATTATTCCTTTACTAACCTTACAAATAGTTTTTTTGTAATGATGCAAGTATTCAAGCTTTAACGATTACGATTATTGCAATTTTATTACTAGTATTTCTAGTAATAAAATAGCTAATAATAAATACTGGATCACTTTATTAAATAAATTATGTACATTACAGCTTTAAAATTCAAAAGACACGGTAAATAGCATTAATAATATCCGGAAAAGAAAGAAATAGTTTCCAGTCATGAGGATATAGGTGAGTTCACCATTATTGTTATACTCTCCTGAGTGAAAAACTGGATAGTTCAAGCTCAAATAAAAAAGTGTACTGTAAATAAAGAAATAAACCATATGGATAATCGTTGATTGCTTTTTTATGATTTATAATATTAATAACAATAAGAATTTATTCCAGAATCTATGCCGGTGTAGTGCAATGCAATACATTCTATATTTTAAAATAACAGACAAATAATAAGAATACACAGATAGGCAATACGGAATAGAGGAGAAAAATGTCTGCAAGCAGCCGTTTATGGACGATATTTGAACATATCCCGTCTCTAGAGGGCCATCAGGGGGGACTCCCTCCTTGCAACCATGGCAGTGATGAAAGTGATATTTGATTGGCGTAATCTGGGCCATAAGCTTCCCTTATGATTACGATACATCAGAATCATTGATATTTTTATTGTTATCACTGTTGTCATTAATTAAAATAAGTTTTTATCTTTTTTTGATATTTTTTATGTGAAAAGTTGCCATCGACAAACTACTGAAAAGTAGTTTATTGGAACTTTTCTGTTTTTTTCTGTATTTTATTTCATTATTTACTGTAATATATATTTTTGTCTTGCTATCTTTAAATAAAAAATAAAAAAATAATAAAAAATAATAATCGTAGGATCACTACATTCGTGATCGTATCATCAATAAATTTGTAATCGTTACTATATTCGTAATCGTAGCATCAATACATTCGCAATCGTTGAACACTACATTCGTAATCTTATCATCTTTAAATTCGTTACCGTTGATCATTACATTCGTAATCGTATCATCAATAAATTTGTAATCGTTACTACATTCTTAATCGTAGCACCAATAAATTCGTAATTGTTGATCATTACATTCGTAATCGTAGCATCAATAAATTCGTAATCGTTAATCACTACATTCGTAATCGTATCATCTATAAATTCGTAATCGTTGATCATTACATTCGTAATCGTATCATCAATAAATTCGTAATCGTATCATCAATAAATTCGTAATCGTTGATCATTACATTCGTAATCGTATCATCAATAAATTCGTAATCGTTGATCACTACATTCGTAATCGTATCATCAATAAATTCGTAATCGTTGATCATTACATTCGTAATCGTATCATCAATAAATTCGTAATCGTTGATCACTACATTCGTAATCGTATCATCAATAAATTCGTAATCTTTGATCATTACATTCGTAATCGTATCATCAATAAATTTGTAATCGTTACTACATTCTTAATCGTAGCACCAATAAATTCGTAATTGTTGATCATTACATTCGTAATCTTAGCATCAATAAATTCGTAATCGTTAATCACTACATTCGTAATCGTATCATCTATAAATTCGTAATCGTTGATCATTACATTCGTAATCGTATCATCAATAAATTCGTAATCGTTGATCATTAAATTCGTAATCGTATCATCAATAAATTCGTAATCGTTGATCATTACATTCGTAATCGTATCATCAGTAAATTCGCAATCGTTGATCACTACATTCGTAATCGTATCATCAATAAATTCGCAATCGTTGATCATTACATTCGTAATCGTATCATCAATAAATTCGTAATCGTTGATCACTACATTCGTAATCGTATCATCAATAAATTCGTAATCGTTGATCATTACATTCGTAATCGTATCATCAATAAATTCGTAATCGTTGATCACTACATTCGTAATCGCATCATCAATAAATTCGTAATCTTTGATCACTACATTCGTAATGGTAGCATGCATCACTACCAAGATTCGGACTATGGAACCGATGAACTAATGCGTGACCTAGAACCCGGGCATTTTAATTGCATCATAGGGCATTACATGGGGGATCTTGACTTTTATAGATAAAGTCATGAATACTCGTGACAAATTATAAGTGTGTATTTTCCAGATGAATCAGGGTACACACACGTGGTTTGTGTTGTTTATCTGCTAATGGACTCTGATACTTTACTCTGAATCCTCTGGAACTATTACTCAATCATGATTAAAAGCAATTCCATTGTGAAATTGTCACGATTCCATAAACAGAAAAATAACGACAAACTAGTCAATGTTTAAAAACCATATTTATTTACCCCGGTGGGATTGTGGGTTTTCGTTTTTTTTTATTGCTTACCTAAGCATTCTGAGAATAGTGGACGGGCCTTACCAAAAAATTTTGCATTGTTATTAGTGTATTATTACGATAATATGTTAGCATTCTAATGTTTCCGTTTGATGAAAATATTTAACAAACGTGTAGTACCTACCACACATTTATCGATTTTATTCTTGAAAAAATTATTTATTTTTAGGTACCTAGATTCTTAGATTCCAAAAATAATCCAATGTTATTTTATTTATTAATGCTGTTTCAGATGTGAGAACTTTTAAAAAGTAGTACGGAGATTTATTGATACAAAGGAAAAAAAATCATTTGATCAAACTTTAACTATTAAATACCTACAAGGGTTTCGTGATCGCTCTAAACAACAGGTTCTCAAACTTATTTCGACCACCGCCCACTTTCAGAAAAAAATCTAGTGCCTTTCATATTTTTTAACTTACCTTTAGCGTATCTTAAAAACAATTATTGCAAATATTATATGGATAGGATAGACAGGTTGGACCCATATCCTATATCTGAGATCAAAGTATGTTTCGTTACTCATATTATATTATTTTTAATATTAAAAGAAGGCTTTGAATTTAAAATTTTCTAATGTGAAGGATATATCTGCGACTTATGGCTAAAAACAGCCATAAGTCAAACTTCCATATGAACTAAACCTATCAATTTGATTGTCCAGATACGGGAAACCTTCCCAGTTGGACAGACTATGATTCATTATTCTGTAATTATATTTTTTAGTATCTACTAAATAAAATTGAAATAAATTGATTTTTAGAAAGAATTTTGTCAAAACGAGGCTCTAAATTATTTAAATTCGTAACTCCCAATATACCATCTGTAACCGCTCTCATTTTCCGGATTTCATTTCCACAAGCGTTGAATAACCAAATTCGCAAAGATACAACGATCCAAACAGCAACAGAGATATTATTGCTGTTGTAGCCAATCGAGGATATTGACTCCAAAGGGATGTCCAAAATGCTTACAACTCTAGCTCATAAAATGAGGCTTTGTGCACAGGATCGTTTTTTAGATGTATAAAAATTTCCTCCTCTGTAAGTGTCAGGTGTGTACCTTCGAATCGTGCGAATGGATAGCGACCCACTGGTACATTTGATAATCAAGTGATGGAAACTACTGGGAAAAATATGCAGAAAGGATTTCTAATGTCCTCTGCACTTCTTTCAAAATTTAAAATTTGTTTGAGGAAGCGCAAAGATATTAGAGTTCTTCTAATATCTTTGAGGAAGCGTCTACACCTGGGAAGCAATCAAGATGTGAGTTTTTAACTTTCCTGTCTTCTTCCCCTCCCCCCTACCTTCAGCATCATAACATACCCCAATTGGGGATGTCATAGTCTCACTGTCTCCACGCTGTTGGGAGCAATTAGGACTCTTGTGCAGTTTCACACGAAGAACATATATATTTTTAAACCTGTTAGAGAAAGATTTAAATTTTGTTGTTTAACTGTAATGATATTTTCGTCCGCTCCTTGCAGGCTTAAATATAAAATGTTTAACTAAAAAATATTAAGAAATGTTACATCATATCCTATATTTTCAGCATCGAAGAAAGAAAGTATTTCTGCTCTCTAAGAGAAAAATCTTCTCCTTTTGAGAGCCAACGTACTTCAGTATGAAGCAGTAAACACTTAAAATCAGAATGAATATATGCCTACAGTGATGCAAAAAACGTCTGCAACGGGGAAATTTGATTTTATGTAATTCACCACTTCAATAACGTTGCCCTTCGTCTTCAGGAGCTGACCAGGCAGTGACTTTGACACCAAAATAATTATTAGAATGAAGAAAATTTAAATGAATGGAATTATTTAAAATTTTAAGGCTTTTTCCTTGGCGGCACAGAGTTTGGCCGACACTGCTCTGAAACATCGACTTGTACTTTGGTTTGTTTGATTAAACTGTCGATTTAATCGGTTTGATAAGTATTAACAGCTTTTTAGTATTTTTAGTATTTTATTATATTGAACTTTCCAGCATCCTGTATCCTGTACATTTGATTAAACATTTATAATCAAGATTGATATCTCAATTGTTTAATTTGAGGTTTAAGTCATGAAAACATTGTGATAAAACTTATTGGGTACTGATTCTACCCGCATTCTAGCAGGCTATAAATAGTGATTAAATACCCATTAAACATTGCGTTTTAACTAAATTACTCTGTGTTAGTTGTGGGGCTAATTGTTTAGATATTTTATGAGTGTTTTTATTACCGGCTACACGGTTGAACGGTTACTGATGGCTGAAGGCACTCACCTCCCCGTTATGTTATGTCAATGGTATGTATTAGATAGCCATATATCAGGGGTTATAGATAACAGAACACACATGCTCTATTCATTCTAGAACCTAAATATGTACAGTAATAGCCGTTTACGCAAGGACTACATATGTACTAAAGTAGCCGTTTATGCAAGGACTAAATATGTTCAGTAGTAGCCGTTTATGCAAGGAATAAATAAGTAAAGTAGTAGCAGTTGTTGGAAGGACTAAATTAGTACAGTAGTAACAGTTGATGGAAGGACTAAATAAGTACAGTAGTAGCAGTTGATGGAAGGACTAAATTAGTAAAGTAGTAGCAGTTGATGGAAGGACTAAATATGTACAGTAGTAACCGTTTATGCAAGGACTAAATAAGTACAGTAGTAGCCGTAGATGGAAGGACTGAAAATTTCAATTTCGTAAACGAGTACCACTTCATCCCTCATACAAAAGACAAAGGCTGGAGATAAGATAAACCTACAAAAGGCATCACTTTCTAAACAAAAGTGTTTTTATCCTTCGATGATAAGTATGCAGTCTATTTGTATGTATTGTGGTTTATCTCTCACAGAGCTAGCTAATTTCAACGAACTACTTGCATTTCCCTATACATTCTACTGATACGTATGTTGTTAATTCATTTTTTTCCTGAGATTTTTCATATTCGTGATAAGGAAACACAGGTAATGAATATCAGAAGCAATAATTTTCAAAAAGATTGTTATTAAAAAAAAATCATTAAAGTAACGGTATATTCATAAAATAATAACTAGTAGATACTTATATCAATGACGGTAACAATGTACCTACCTAGCTAAGTTGATTTATTTAACTAATGACACGTTCTAACTCGATCTATTCTGTGAGAAGTCCATTCAACCTTAGGTTTCTATTCCATAGAAAAGCCTGATCTCACTGATCTATTTCATGCATTCTATTTATTCTTAACTGACATTTTTTGTAACTTTGTGTTTAATTTGGATTTTTTTTTAAATATTCGTGCCATATTTTTCGTCATTCTATTATTTAGAATCTCCGCCCAAGATATCTCATTGAAATCTATCACGAGATCTCCAAGAAGGACGTAAAATACATGAGAGATGTTTAAGTGTAGTTTTACACCTGACAATAAAAAGATATACTTTAAATATTTAGTTAATGACTTGCATTAATTGGCCCGTAATAATTCACTACAGACTGTTGACTAGTTTTACCTTGTACTCTCACCTCTAACCTTGGCTCAACGGAGCGTTATTAAAAGCTTGACTTTGACCGGCGGATTGACCAGCCTCTGAAGTTATCAATTATAATGATGATTATTGCGTGCAGAGAAACTAGTTGTCTAAGCTAGAAATACCGTAAAAAGGCCTGGACAGAGCTATTCAAGAACTATTTGGAGCCGCGGGGTGAGGGGGAAGATGTATGAAAAATAAATTGACCTACTTATTTTTATCATGACATATTCCATTCTCTGTCTCATCAAATACCCCAAAAATGCATAAGCCGATATATGCATTACAAATATTTAAAAAATATATTATAAAATAAAAATACTTATTTATATCATTTTGAATACAAATCATTTCAAAGGTTCGTCATACAAGATGGCTGCCAAACAATTTCCCTTCCTTGATTTGGCTTCAATGTCGTTTATAATACAAAGCTGCACTAATGCTCTCTCCGGGATCTTTTAAGATCATTAGAAAAACATACGAATAGCATAAAAGCATGGCGTTTGAGATAAATGTTTAAATAAGTATTAAATCATATAAGATTTTGTAAAAACGATATCTATTTAAAAACCATAAATAATAGTGGAAAGAGATTCTAAGAGCGTTTTTTTAAATTATTCACTGCTTTTGGGGCGTTTTTTTTATTAAATGCCACCACATAAGTGACCGAAGCCAGAAAAAACTTCCCGACTACCTAAATAATGGTCATTTTGCTTTTTGCTGTTATTTCAGCAACAGCATTCAAAATCTAAATCTAGGCTAGGTTTTGGTGGGTATACATACAAACTCATTCAAATACCTATTTGAAGTGGCTTTGTGACCTGATCTGAATAGCCAGGTACTCTTTCTTCCACTTCTTATTTTCCTTCCCCTCTCTCCTCTTATATAAGCCTCATAACATTAAAGATACCATAGTTCGTGTTATAAAATGGGTTTCTATATCGAACTTAAGGAATAGAATAAAAATAATGAATTCATGTCAAATCGGAGAATAAATATACTAGGTGAATAACCTCTGCAATAGATTTTAATGTAGGAATCGATCAATTGGCTGGAAAAGTAGCCTACGACAGAGTGCTTCTAAGAAATCTTACATCAAATAATAACATGTTTTGTTTATTTAAATTAAGGTACCTAAAATTATGCAAATCCCAGATTAGAATCATACTTAGCCTAAATTTGCGTGGGAATATTGGCTCTATTTGGATTTTTCTACCGAAAACTAATTTTGTATGGGATTAATATTGAAATAAAAATAAAACCATTTGCTGCCTTCGTGTTTTTGTTAGCTTCTTGGATCCGTGCTTTTACTAAAAACGTATCTTTGATACAAAATTATTAATAAAATAAAATCATACTGCAGTTTCTGAGTGGCACTTATAATTTATCAACAATTGAACGTTGAATGCACGTAATTGCACCAGATCGGAAGATCCAGAAGAAACTGGGCCAGTCACAAAGCGGTCGTACCGAAAAGGAATAAATCGGCGAGTTCTTCACAAAGTGGGACAATTGAATATGGCTTCGCGGCCGGTTCAATAAATTTGATGATAAATACATTACGGACCGAGTTTATCGGAGCTTTGATCGAGGCAGGAAATAGCTCCACGGTCAATTTCACGCTGCTCGGCCACCACTGTCAACCAAATTTAATAATATTGTACTAAATAATGGTTTAGGATCATAAAGTTGGATTCTTTAAAAAAATCGATCGTCTTATAAGTGTCAAGGCAGACTACACTATGACCCAGAGTTGTCATTTTTGTAGAAATCTTTTCACGGCTTTAATCACCTCTTATTTTACAACCGTAGAATAATGATTAATGAATTGTATTTAAGTAATTAGATGCAATGTGAATAAATTTATACATATCTTTTTTTAACAATAACTCCTTACAGAAGGCACTCAAGAAAATAATTTCTCGCAGGGCTTGTGTCATGAAAGAAAGGAAATTCTGTCAGGAAAAGCGTATGAGGAGTGAGTAGGAATCTGGAGTTAGTGGGTCAAGGAGCGATGTTTTAGTCCATCCCTCCCATTGCGGTTAAAGGCGTTCGATTGAGAGGCCATAGAGTTTCCCTCAACCGGCCTCTCCCGATCCGGCCCGCGATGTTAACCATTGTTATACATTACATAGATATATTTTATTAATGTAAATACCGCACAATAGACTCAACTGCCCAGAACCAGTGTGACTAAAGCATCCCCAATTGGCTGAAAAGAGTGGGGAGGAAAAATAGATTTTTATTTTATTTTATTTTATTTATTAGCGTTATAAACAGTCTTTATACATGCATATATAACAGTGATCAGAGTAGTTATGTCATTGACCAATAAAATAACGACAAAACAAACCATAACAGAAAAATACATAACAACATACCTAATACAAACAATTCTGATAAAGTACATCAATTATCAAAAATGTATTAATCAATTGAAATATTTAAAAAAAAAAACAATGAAATATTAAGTTTTTTGGTTAAATAAGATGCAGTATCACTTTTTTACGGATGCTGTGAATTTAGCTAGGTTCGTGTTAAACACATCGATGTTTGGGCATAATCTATTGAATGTGCTACAGCTTCTTCTTATAAATACATTTTCAAGGTAATTTGTATTGCTTTTAGGAATATAAAACGTATCCAGAGATCGAGTAACTCTTTTTGGACATTTGAAATGAATATTTTGTAGTAAGTATGGGCTATCAATATGGTTATGAAGTATCTTATAGAGCATCAATAGGTCTCTGATATCACGGCGTTGTTCAAGAGATTTAAGGTTTATAGGGACATAGTATTCATCATTTCGCACGCGATAAGAGACATATTTGATAAACTTTTTCTGAACTCTTTCTAGATGTGCTTTATAAGTAGAACAATGAGGGTTCCACACTGTTGAAGCGTACTCCAGGTGGCTTCTGACGTAAGATATGTAAAGAATATTAAAAGTTTGTGGATTTTTGAAAACTGAACTTACTCTAAGTATAAATCCCAACATTTTCAAAGCCTTCGACGTGATATGCTCGACGTGAGATTGAAACATAAGCTTACTGTCTAATAGAACTCCAAGATCTCTTATTACATTTACCCTGTTTAAAATATTGTTCTTAATTAAGTATGGATATAATATTGTGTTTTTCTTTCGAGAAAAAGAGATGACGCTACATTTATCTGCATTCAGAAGAAGACGATTTTCTAGACAATATACATTAACCAGAGAGTTCAGATCATTCTGGAGCTCCATACAATCCCTCTCAGACTTATAGCCCAGTCAATGAAGGTTTTGTGTCGGAACTAATTCCCCGGAAGCTGAATTTTTCACAGATGTTAGAAGACCTTTAGACATGTATTTTTACAAAAGTCCCCGACTTTCCCCCTTGTGCTTCCTTCCCCACCCCCTCTTGAATATATTTTTCAAAGCCTTTCGGAATACGCTAATATCTCCTTAATGGTTTTATAAAATCATATTATTTATTTTTTTTTTAGTTTCTAATTAGTTATTTTAAAAAATTGTACTCTTTCATTTTTGCGAGAAAAGTTATACAATCTCTACAATTTATTAGTAAAGGAAAAATATCAGTTTTTAAAATAGTATTTCAGAATATATTTGCACATAACTTTTTTCTGAGCCTCTTAACGAAAAAAAATAAATCAACAAAACTTGTAGACAATATTTTTAGCTATAAAATAATGTATATAATGATGGGTTTTAATTTATAATAAGGCACGTAGGCTGTTAATAAGGAGCACGGCGCGCGGCGGCTCGAATACGCAGCGGTTCGCGGCGCAGCGAGAAATTACAAAAACCTAAGGAAAGTGATGACTAATTCATGGGTTTGCTTTTTTTATAACAAATTCATTTAACGTTGAAGAGTTTTATTGTTATTTACCAGTTTTAGTTCGGAGGGGAGGGGGGTAATATAAATATTTTCCCCTGCCCAATGAAGCGCTTTCATTATCCACCAACCGCCGTGCCCCGGTCTGGCTAAACAGTCTTATTATTTTGTATGATTGTTTGTTACTTATTATTTAAATAAAGGTATGTGGGAAATTTATGGGAATCAGTTTACGCGTCCTCAACAGTAACCCACATGCTCCAGGGACATGAATATTCTCGGGCAAACAGAGCCTACACTTTAACAGCAGCGTCTCTTGTCCACGTAATGAGAGAAGAATACCAAGATATTGATGGTAAATTAAGACAAATAGAAAAAATGTATCAAGATTTAGTTACGTGGAAAAAAGATATGGAGGAGGTTAATAATGATGACAATCTAAAAGAGACGATTTCATATACTGTAGCAAGTGAAGGCAGGATTAAGGAATCATCGAGTAGGACTGCCAAGTTATGGCTTTACCTTCTACATTGCATCGACCTCATGCTTAGATTTATATTTGCAGAGAAGTCCGGGAATCGGAAAATGCACCTAAATACTATTGTTGATATGCTTCCATTTTTCCACCCGGCAGGACATTTACCATACGGAAAATCAGCATATATGTACGTTCAAAGTATGTTGCAACTCGAATCAAGAATAACTAAAGAAGAATATTTACTATTCACTGAAAATGGGTACTTTACAATAAGAAGAAGCGACAGATATTGGTCCTGTACGTGGACGGACATGATCATCGAGCAGTGTCTCATGCGACCAATGAAATCAGTAGGAGGTTTGACACTTTGGCGCGGAATCACTGACAGCGCTTTGTCAAAGTGGAAACTTGGAACCACTTACTGCGTGAGAGTGCAAGAGAGCATTGAAGAATTCATCGGTATAGAATTTAATTTTACTGAACAGCATGTTGAGCTGCGCGAATCACGGAAGAAAAGGGATGAGCTAGATATAGAAAAATATACATCATGGCTAAGACAGCACAGCCCGTTCACCAAGCTCTCGGGGGAGCTGGTGTATTTATCTTCAGGGTTTATTTCAGATAATAGTGTCAATTGTGATAACGCTTATGAGGTGAGCCTGGCAGCTATGCAAAAAATGAAAGGATGTAATTTTGGAGATATACGACTGAAAAGGAAAGACATGGTGACTACCCAGCAAGATTCAAATCCGCAACTGTTAGGACGAGACAATCTGTAGTAAACCCCCAGCAGCTATTTAACAGAATACTGTGCATTAGTGATAGTCCTAGCAAGCTTTAGACCTACTTAGGATATGAATTGGCTTCATGACCCCTTCTATTTTTGATGAAGTCTCCCTTTGTAAAGGAACAAAATCATGTATGGCGAAAGTATTTAGCGAAAGTATTCATGACGAAGTTGATTTGGAAAATGCTGCAATAGTCATCGATGGGGGATACCTACTACACTCTGTTGTTTGGCAAACTGAAACTGCTTACGGAGACATCATTAAATCATACTCACGTTTCGTCCATACAAAATTTGGCAAACATTCTATTGTCGTTTTCGATGGATACCCTGAAGAACCAACTGTAAAATATGAAGAGCAAAAACGAAGGTCGGCTAACAACTCATCGTGCGATATTCAATTAAACTTCACTACACGTTGTTTGACTAAGAAGGAAGCTTTCTTATCTAATAAGAAAAACAACAAAAATAATGATTGAAGCACTGTGTCATGAATTTAGTGAGTCTGGTTTGAAAACAGTCACGGCCGCAGGTGATGCCGATATTGACATTGTACTAACCGGCATCGAACAACTCAACATCTTCTCAAAAGTGATTGTTGTTGGCACGGATAGTAATCTTTTGGTATTACTTGTAAATCTTGCTCCTGAAGGAAAATCTATTTTTTTCTGTATAGATGTTGGTGGAAAGGCCTATTCAAGAACTTTCTACATCATAGAGAAACCTATAATGTTACATAAAGAGATTCTAAAACACGTGCTATTTACCCATGCCATTACGGGCTGTGATACTACCCCATCTTTATATGGGTTAGGAAAGATAAAAGCTGTTGACATGATGAAAAACAATCCCGAAGCAAAACGCGCAGCTGAGGCATTTCTGGAAAAAGATGCAACTGAAGAGAACTTGTTGCAAAATGGAGGAAAATTCGCTCTCGCCATGTATGGTCTTACTAATGTAGTAAGACTGGTAGCTACTCTAATTGAAACGAAGCTCGATACTATAAGTTTACCAGACTAACGACAAAATCAGCTTTTAAATCTAAATTTGACTTAGCAAAACTACCACCGACTTCAGAATCGTATCATCAACATTTGTTGAGAGTTTATTTGCAAGTACAGTTTTGGTTAGGAAACAAACTAAACCCTATAAACTGGGGATGGAGGTATGAAAATGGTGGAAAGAAGAAATTTTTAAAATCATTTGCTCCTGATGACCTTACTGTGGCTGCAGAAAATCTGGATTTACCTGCTCTGCCATGTGCTACAACCGTAACGGATTATCATGTCTGAACACACCCCAGTATGATGAATAAATGGAAGATTCTCTTGACTAGAAAATTATTTGAATATTTGCCTAATTTTGTCATAGATAATATTGATAAGTATATAATATAATTTACAAACCGTTTTGTCATTATAATTTTTTTTAGGTGTATTTTAAGAAGCTTTTTTGAAAGTAAACCATTTTAGATCTATGCACTATTTTTAGTGATTTGTTGTGTCGGTATTTTATTGTTGATAGGTGCACATAATAAAACAAGTGAGAATTTCCACAAAAGATTTTTTAGAACTTCGCCATAACATAAGGTCTGCAATATTTTAATGTTGTTAAAGGGTAGTCCCACGCTGTTGTAGGTATTTTTGGCTTATTTCACATAACTTTATTTAAATAATAAGTAACAAACAATCATACAACATAATATGACTGTTTAGCCAGACCGGGGCACGGCGGTTGGTGGATAATGAAAGCGCTTCATTGGGCAGGGGGAAATATTTATATTACCCCCCTCCCCTCCGAACTAAAACTGATAAATAACAATAAAACTCTTCAACGTTAAATGAATTTGTTATAAAAAAAGCAAACCCATGAATTAGTCATTACTTTCCTTAGGTTTTTGTAATTTCTCGCTGCGCCGCGAACCGCTGCGTATTCGAGCCGCCGCGCGCCGTGCTCCTTATTAACAGCCTACGTGCCTTATTATAAATTAAAACCCATCATTATATACATTATTTTATAGTTAAAAATATTGTCTACAAGTTTTGTTGATTTATTTTTTTTCGTTAAGAGGCTCAGAAAAAAGTTATGTGCAAATATATTCTGAAATACTATTTTAAAAACTGATATTTTTCCTTTACTAATAAATTGTAGAGATTGTATAACTTTTCTCGCAAAAATAAAAGAATACAATTTTTTAGAATAACTAATCAGAAACTAAACAAAAAATAAATAATATGATTTTATAAAACCATTAAGGAGATATTAGCGTATTCCAAAAGGCTTTGGAAAATATATTCAAGAGGGGGTGGGGAAGGAAGCACAAGGGGGAAAGTCGGGGACTTTTGTAAAAATACATGTCTAAAGGTCTTCTAATATCTGTGAAAAATTCAGCTTCCGGGGAATTAGTTCCGACATTGGGTCTTTTTTTCCCTTCATTGACTGGGCTATTAATTATTTTGACAATCTTTTTGTCATCCGCATATAGATACAGCTGAGAGTTATGGATAGTTTTGTTGACATCATTTATACAAATATTAAATAGATGATTGGGTATTATACTCGTGGTTCATACACATTCGACACATATTCAAAAATACGTTTTAAATATGTGTCGAATGTGTAAAATAGGGAAAACCATTAACCATTATAAATCGAAAAAAATCATTTTATGTCACTTTAAAACATATATTATAATGTTTTTTTATGAATGGTGGATGAGAGAACACAGAATGCATCGCGTCCGCGCCCTAAATTAATATATCAAAAAGGCACTCACGCATAGATGACACGTCCCGATAGCCTAGGAGAGATAATGAATTGATAGCAGGAATAGAAGCATAGGACAATAGGGTTAGAATAGAGTTAGGAGCGTTCAGACGAACAATGAAACAATCATTTTTATTGAGGTTGCATTAGATGACATTGAACGTGTGAGGTGTAATTTAACCCAACGACCTGAGGACGGATTGCTTTGTCCAAGAATGTGAATTAAAATCAGTCTGTTGCCGCTCGGCTCATGTACGGGAATTTCAGGAACACAAGATTGCTTAATCTCATGCATTTTATTGAGAATAAACTGTATTATTTATTGGTCCCTGCGTGTCTGCTGCAGTTACCCACAAACTGTACTGTGCACTAAACAGGAACACAACCACTGAAGTATGTATAGAGAACACCGCCAAGATTTAACTGCAAATTGCTTGCCTCGAGGTCTCATTGCCTGAACTCTCGCCTACGCAATCTCCCCAACTCATTCCCATTCGGATATGAGCCTTGTTCATTCCACATTCCATTACTAGCAACAGTTAAACGGAAATAGATAGAACCACTGAATATAAAATAAAAACTTGTTGTATCCTGATTTGAAAGAAAACTACTACGACCCCAGTTTTACAATTATGAGGTTTGTACACGGAGAAAACATAATTAGTAATTTTAAAATTAAAAATTATTCGTATTCGTATTCTTGTTAAAAACGTGACATTAGGCCTTTAACGAATGAAATGACAGGGTTCATAACGTATAGTCGTAGAAGAGAGGCGTATTTATCGTACCCAGTCGGGTATTTTCATGCGGTACTTTGTACTTCTGACGAATCTCCAAAATACCTGGTTCCTAAGTATTTGTAAATATCACGGGTCGGGAAATAGAAAATACCGGTTACAAAATACAAATATAATAAGTATTTTATACTGGGACTGAGTATTTATTACTCTCCGTCCCCAGTCCCCAGTCCCAAGATACTATAATTCCCAGGTATGTAGGTTCAAAATACTTGTTAGTATTTTGTAACCGGTATTTTTACAGATATTTTTGTGTACCTGTACTCACTGTACCCTGTAACGAAAAGTACTCACAGGACCCACCTCTGGTGTGTCGGTAAAAAACGAATATGTTTTATTTTTTTATATTTTTATTTTAATAATAGAACATACAATAATAATAAAATAATAAATAACAATCTTAATTAACTAATTACAATTCCCAGTTAATGGAGAATTATTCTCGAGTCTAACTGGGTAGTTAGTCAATTTACTTTTTTTTTTTAAATTACCTATTATTAATTTTTTTTAATGTTCTCCCATAATAAGCAATGAGGTACGTTATTAGGATGTCTAACACCTCTTCATAAAAATTCTAATATTATTAAGAAAAGCGCAGCTGCATGAACAAGTGTTGCCACATATTCTGAATGGACTAATATTTTATTATTATTGTAGAAAGCAATCACTTTGTGGTTTGACATATTTAATAAAATAAAATACTTTTTTGTTTTAAAACCACGATATTTATTAATTTAAGAACCGACCGGTTTCGCTTTACTTAAGCATCATCAGGGTACAAATTAATACTTATTAATACAGTATTAATACAGTAAATTAATACAGTATTAATTTGTACCCTGATGATGCTTAAGTAAAGCGAAACCGGTCGGTTCTTAAATTAATAAATATCGTGGTTTTAAAACAAAAAAGTATTTTATTTTATTAATATTTTATTAGTAAATGGATTGCAATCACGTTTTGAACAGGATTTTAATAAAACAGCAATACTCATTTTTCTCCGCGTACGTAAATTTTATAATCTTATATTACAATTTAAAATTAGTATACTCACATGCTGATTGGAGTGGGGAATTTAAAAAAAATAACATAAAAAAAACTGCTGTCGTCGACATTTTGAAAGCTCGAGAGGACAGTAGAAAGCATAAATATACCACTAACGTCGACAGTAATTTTGTTTTATGTACAAAAAATTGACAAATTCCTCAATTAAAATCGTAGACAATACTTATATTTTAGGTGATATCTAGGCTTAGGAGCTATATACGGATTATGTTCCAAGCATCGCTAAGCTCGACGTTCAAACCAAGCCAAGCTTAAAATCAACTGATATACTGGGCCATAAAAACACAATATTATTATTATTAAAAGACTTTTCGATTTCTAGGCACCACGAAATGGTTTACCTGCTTCAGAAAGGGTATCAAAACGTAAAAATATTGGCACAATTTTTGCAGAGTTAAGGAAAAATGTACATTAAATAGGACACACACACACGCCCACGATATACTTCAGTTTCAGTTTATCAGTTTACCTATATCTCTAGTGGTAGAGCCTACTAGCCGATCAGGAAGCGAAATGAGAATTGAATTCAAAAACCCGCTATCGATAGTTGTCCATTCCGTCAATTAGGATCGTGATTTTCATTTTCAAAACCATATAGCGTTCATTATCTTTATATGATGACGGGTCTCAGATTTCACCGATAAGACAGCGTGACATATAAATCTAGTTAAATCGAATAACAATTTTTTGTCTATAATATTTTCTATCCCACTGAAAAGATTAATAGAAGTGCATTAGGCTTGTCTATGTAGTAGGGTTAATAATTTCACATAAATAATGTATTATCGAGGCTTTGATTACAAAATATTGTCATTTATCCTTTGGGAGAATGATCAAACATTTTCAAGTCTCAAATTTCTTCTGTGAAAAGATAGTCAATTTGATTGATCAGTCAGGGGCTTTTAGTCGCGAAAAGCCTTATGCTTAATGGCGACATTGGTTTTTTTCTATTCGGAATACTTTTTTCACACTTCACCATTTTCCCTCTTGTTCCGTGAGTTTCCGGACAATGTGTGTGTAAACCTTGCTGAGGAGTTGTAGTTACCTACTACGATAACTCTTGAATATATTTCACATTTTAATTTTAATAATATTTCTTGAGTTGTTCAGTTGAGGTTATTTACTTTACAGTTACATAGAACAAATGTACAAGATCGAGGCAAATGCTCGAATTAATTGGCAAAAAGCGACCAGTAAAACTAGTACCTCGCACTCTAAATTGGCCGATATAAATAAATTTTACAAGTAGTATCTAGCAGTAACACACTAATAATATAATCAGGAAGCCCCCCAGATTCCAGTGTGTGTGCTTTTATCCTGAAGCAACTATAAACCACTGAGCAGTGAGCACCCGAGACTGCAAATAATTATGTTCAGTGTAAAATAACAAGTTTGTCAGCAACTAACGTCAGGAGAATCGGCTTGGTATAAGTGGCTATGAAAGCTTCAAACCAGAAATCCACAGCCAACGTCGGTAAGTTAAATTTTACTATAAAATAACAGTATCACAGTAAACTCTGTCATGGGTTATGGCTTGATAAACGATATAAACAAGGTTTATTTCCGGAAATCAATTTATATTGTTGATCTATTATAAGATGCCCTAGGTCAGTGTTCCGCAAAGCGTGTGCCGCGGCACACTGGTGTACCGTGGTGATCAGTAGGTGTTCCGCGGAAATAAATCAAGGTATTGTAAAGATAATAAGAAAGCAAAAGGGAGCAGATCATCAGTCACTTCTGTTCATACATAAGTACGATGGCTTTCTCGCAGAAAAGTGCTATTTCGGATTTACGAGCTAAAAAATGAGTCCCAGACGTTTTTAGAGGCAGGGTTCAGATTTTTCTTCTGTGTTTAAAAAAGAAGAATGGGTAGTAAAATTTGCATATCTGGCGGACATGTTCGCTCATTTAAATGAGCTCAACAGAAAAATTCAAGGCAGGAATTCTTATATTTTAACGTCTTCGGACAAAATTGGTATTATGGATCAGCCACTGATTACTGTTTCTGAATTGTTTCCAAATGTCATGACTGCCGATTCAGAAACAAGGTGCAGTATTTGATAGTGAAACACTCGGAGCTATTAGCAGAAAAAATTAACTGTTATTTTCCTATGTGTGACCTACAACCTATGGACTGGGTACGAAGTCGACTCTCGGATAACATTTCCCTAGATCACTTACAGAGCAGGAAGAATTCATGGAGTTAAAAACTGATCGGACATTAAAACTAAAAAAATTCTAAAGTAGAGCTAGCACATTTTTGGCTGCATATAAAAAAATGAGTATCCACTGCTTTCAAAGCGTGCTGTTGAAAATATATTTCCATTTGCTACAACCTACTTATGCGAATTGGGATTTTCAACTCTCACTACTATTAAAACGAAAAAAAGAAAACGCCTGAGGACGATCAATGAAGAGATGAGAGCAGCCTTATCAACGATTGCTACAAATTTTGATCGCTTGTGCTCGGTTAAACAGGCTCACATTTCTCGCTAAATATCTTTTCATTTTAGGTATATTGATTTTAGTAATAAATAAATATTGTTTTTTTCTTTGGTGTACCTCTAAAATTTCTTGATTTGATAGGTGTACCTTGAACACAAAAAGTTTGCGGAACAGTGCCCTAGGTTATGAAGCATATCCTTATGGAATTTGGTGTCCAGTTGGTTGCCGAGTGGTCAACAGCATCTGGTTCCGAATCAGGCGTTGAAGCCTGTGCTCTTCTGCTAGCTTAGCCATTTTCGCTTATATTTATTTCTACCAAATCAAACAAAAAAATAACGGAAATGAAAATATTTAAAACGAAAGTAAAAACATGGCTGAGAGAACAAAGTAATATTCAAGTTACAAACATTATGAAGACGATGTGAAGACAACTTGAAACTAAATACAATAGTTCAAAAACTACAGGCCGCCTCAGAACAGAAAACCCTAGAGAGGAGGACTGTGAAAAAAAAGAATTTATACTTATATTATACTTTATACTTACATCACAACTAGTAAAAAAAATGACGAAAGCACTAAAAATAGAAGGAATTATTAGGAGTTATTGTAATATTTTACCGTCATAATAACTTTATTTTTAAAAATCAAATCATGAAATGATCATAAAAGGTAACTTTTATTATCATTGTGTATATACAATTATAATAGAAAATATTGTTTAACACAAGATTGAGATATTTCACCTTAATTCAATGATGAGTTGAAAACTACCTACATTTTATTTGAAAATGAGTCCAAATGTGGATCAGAAAACTTGGAAACAATCTGGAGGAGATTCTAATGTCTATGGTGATATGGTCTATATGATGTCCGTGGTAGAGGGGTAAGGCTCTTGACTAGCAAGCTAAAGGTCGCGGGTTCAAATCCTGGCGTGCGCAAGGAAATTTTATTTTACATATTACTCATTTAAAATAATATATAGTATGTTTTTGGTACGTTCCAGAGTGTGAGCATCGCCCTGGTGTAAGACCACCGTTCAGAATTGAAACGCTACTTGAAATGGCTTTGGCCGTGTTTGGTGACCAGGTCTGAATAGCCAGGTACTTCTTCATCTTCATCTTCCTGTTTCTTCCCCTCTCCACTACCTTCAGACTCACAACATTTCCCAATTGGGGATGCCATAGTCTCACAGACTCCAGACGGTTGGGAGCAGTTGCGACTCTTATGCGGTTTCACATAAAAATATAAATAAATTTTAAATATAAAAATTCAAAATAATTTTATTGTGTGCATATAAAAGTTATTATTTTATTTTTTAATATTTTTTGAACAATAAATATACAGTATTTACATGTCATACGGTATTATAATGTAAAACAAAAAATAACCTTTCCTCACCATAAAAAGACATGACTCTTGTGTTTGGTGAGGGAATACTAGCTCAATTATAAAAAAATCAAATAAGTAAATAATAAAATATTGTAAATAATAACAAAAAGATAGGTAAGTAAGATAATCGCAAGTTTTATCAATATGAGATTTTAAGACATATTTTTTTTTAAATAATAACAAATATGTGGACTCCTTTTCAATTTCAATTTTTTTGTATTTTTCAATTTTAACTAAAATTCATGAAGGTTTTCACTAATTTTTAGATTTAAAGGAAGGTTGTGTTAAAATAAGTTATACCTAGATATACCTTTACATAGACCTTTTATTATCTTTTAGACAGTGCCAACTGGTGTCAACTGGTGCCAACTGGTGCCAACTGGTTCCAACTGGTGCGAACTGATGCCAACCGGTTCCAACTGGTTCCAACTGGTTCGAACTGGTGCCAAGTGGTGCCAAACCATTCTGTAAATTTGATGCGATTTTAAGACACTACAAATTATTATTTATTTATTTATTTGTTAAGACATACACAGTACAATTAGATACAATTAGATATTTTTAGTTATTACATAGTTGTAGTACCTATTACGTATGTCCATAAAATATCATTACGTAATTTCGCCTGAGATTGTTATAAAAGGAAGGAAGTGTGTGGATAATAATAAAAATAATAAATAATAAATGAATTGAAAACAAGAATTATAATAAGCTCACGAATTGTAATTGACTGTTAATAAATAGGAGTTTTGAAAAATGATGTGAAAATATTTTTGAAATATGTCATGCTAAGAAATTTAATAAGTTCATAGACATATGAATATTAATGTCTGTGAATAAGTTAGTTTTGTATGTTAGAAAGGAATCATGAAAGATGTCTAAATGTAGTAATTTTTCGTAATGGGTGTATGTTGTGATTGCGATATGGTTATTAATAAACTATTATTGTATTCGTCGCAATCGTTGCAATGCAGTAACTGTAACGTCGGTAACATATACATATAAAATGCATGGTCACAAGCGAATTCAAGACCTGCACAGATCATTATTATCTTGATTTTGGCATTGGCGAGATGTTGATTAATGTGATGCGAATAATTGACTCAAAGGCGATGGCACCGATAACAAAGATATTATCGCATTGGTGGCTGATTGGAGTGATTGATTCGACTTCATTACGCACTATATCTATTACCGTGACATTATCAAGAGCCAGGTAATCTATCATTTCATCTCATGTTATGCAGAGATAAAATGGCTTAATGAAAAAAAAAACCCTAACAATAGATGCGACTGTGTGCCGTCAAACATATTTTTCATTAGTCATTTAATATTTTAATAACGATTGGGCTCGCGTGAAACTAGATTAAGAAAAACCAACAGATAGCCGCAACATACAAATATGTATGTTGTATTGGAACGCACAATTTGTAATTCCAAAAACGAACGGTTTTATGAGCGCTGAAAGTTTTCAATGGAGTCCCAGGGACCTACCGGGTAATGTATATATGTATACTCAAAGATGACGCTGATACTGTTGGTGGACGCGGTTGCGTCTCTCGCTGCAGCAGCTGGTCCAGTTTCTTCACCACCTAGTATTCCCTGTTATTCATTTTACTTAACTTAACTACATTTTATTTTTGTATTACCTGCATCAACTATAAAGCGCCCCTGAGGTGATATCTCACAAAAGCGGCGCTATACAAATTGTCAAATATTATTATTATTATTATAGGCCTTGAGAGAAATTGTCGCCAGGGCGTGTGTGGAGTTAATATAAAAAGTGCTGTAATTCAGAAAAATCTATTTAAAGATTTACAATCTCTTGTTTTTTTAAATCATTATTATTTTTTCTGCAAGGTGAATCCATTTACGGATACAAATGCAACATTGCTATGTTTTTGTTTTAATGTTTTGACAACATAGATGTGCGGTTTTATACCATGCAAGGTAATTTAGTTTTTAATCATTATTATCAAAAGAAACCCTTCATGGTCATCTTAATTATATAGACGATCGGTTTAGGTTTATTGAAGGTGAGTTTCTTTCCAATTGGTATTGAACATATTGAAGTGTTACAATTTATTATTCTTTGACACCATTTTCTTTCGTTGGTGACTCACAGGCTGTGAGACCAAACGAAGATTTACTTTCAAAAAACGTAATTGATTTCAGTAGTAATGGCCTTATGAGAGTTTACCTAACGGAGAAGTAGGTCTTCACAATCCCGCCTTCCCAACATGGCTTGTTTATGTGCATCGTGGTTTTAGCGATGCTGAGAAGATGAAAAAGTTCAAGTGGTCGCCAGTCTCCAGACTCCACATAATAGCCGCAATATTGTCCGCGATGCCTTATTTAGAATTATTTATTCGTGTTGTTTCTCCTCAACCTACTCTCGACATCAAACTCTCGTTTACGGTCCCAGCGACTAATAATCTCATGAATGTTGCTACCGTAATCGCAGATCTGAAAACGGACAAACGGCCAAAATAGGATAAGCATTTCCATGTTTAGTATCAAATCGCCGGTTTATAACATCATTAAAATCCACAATCTTCAAATCGTATTTAATGAACACCAAGCGGTTATTCTGCAATAGGGGATCAGTGTGACATTATAAATCCAATTCCATCTAATGTTTTCTGTGTAGGTACTGAAACTTCGTCCGTCAGTCACTTCGATTCATCCAGGAATTTTGTAAAGACGATATTATGATGGCTTGGAGAGGTATCAAGTTCGATCGGAATGCTCTCCAGGTACTTCCCGTCTCAGTGGATTGATTGCACCGAGTATCGAGTTGCACATTCTGTTGCAAATGGATTTATAATTCGCAAGCGAACAGTTTCAAACAGAAAGCATGAACGGAGAAATCCTGTCACAGTATTAGTATTTAGTTAGTTAGCAGCAATTAACGGGGTCCAGCTTTCGAATGCTCATGAGGTATTGGCTCGAGTATTAGTCTCGACATTGCAATCATTTAAAGTCACTCAAGAATCTATTTTTGCAACACTGTTGTGTTGAATGTGAGGACTGTCTGAATCACAATTTTTTTTCTTCAAATCGTGTCAGTGTCGATAAAGTTTATCTCGATTTAATTAATTCATTGTTCACACAAATCAATGAAAGTTCAATGATTCACACAATTTTTAAATGCATGGGCTGCGCATGCTTAAGTATCCTATTCAAGAAAGGCTGCAATATTTCCAGAGCCTGTTCATTAAGTATTTATATATACTCATACTCATACAATGCATATCCATGTAAGCTAATTATTATCTCATACGTCTAAGTGGATTTTGCGATGACGCGACGGTGAAAAGAATATCCCTAGAACAACGCATGAATGTTAATCAAATTGAGGGATATTGGACGACATGAGAAGGATGATTGATGATTAATACAATTTCTTTTTTTTCCAATCGTTTATTGTTTATTTAAAATATTGCATATTATCCTCGGCGATAGGAGTTCAACTAACTTAAAATATAGAAGATAATATGCGTGAATGAAGATGGAGATATTAGACATGCAATTTCGGTAGTTGGTGCATGGGTGAGTATAGTGAATTATTGTGCGTAACATTATTTAAGTCGATAAAGTTTTAATTTTTAATTGGATCTACTTATCATACATCAGACGAGCGATTAAGTAGGTTTCATAATAACTATGAATTAATAATGCTTTATTCGAAATGCGTGTTTATTTTGTTCAAATTTTTGACAGCTGCTTTAATGAATTAATAGAGTAAATATGCGTTACTGAAACAACGCGCGTGGTTTCATTGAACCAGTTCCAGTGGACATACTTATTAGCTGCCCGTTAATATGCATTCTTTGAATTGCTATCTTTTTCAAAATGGGTGCTGAATTTTTTGTTCGATTAGTATTTTTTTATGTGAAACTGCACAAGAGTCCCAATTATTCCCAACCAGTTGGAGCCAGCGAGACTATGGCATCCCCAATTAGGGTATGTTATGTGGCTGAAGATAGTGGGGAGATATACAGATCTGGTCACCAAACATGGCTAAAGCTATTTCAATCAAACGTTTGAATGGTGATCTTACGCCATGGTGATACACCACATATTCTTTTAAATGAGTAAATCTTAAAATAAATAAAAAAAAAATCAAATAAAATTTACAGGGATTTCAACCCGCGACTTAGCCTTACCCCTCAACCACGCAGGCCGTCAAAAATGTATGTATAGTATCTTGTATTTTTATAATATAATTGGATTGGCGTTGTAATTTTTTAAGTTTACTAACATTCGACAAAGAAATTTTTTTAATACTTTCGGTTTCACAAATTTTACAATAATTACAATAAATACCCTGTGAATTTTTTTTTATCCACGTTATTTGTAAATGCATTTTTTTGATTTTCTTATAATAATTCTATTTCTAATATAATCCATAATTATTATGTTCTATCTTTTCTTCATCAAAATGCTCCGAAGCGTTTTAAGACGAAACAGGTTTCTTAACAACGGAGTTTGCTCGAGTCTCACATTTTAATTAATTCCGACGAATTCGCAACGATAATATTGTTTTCAGACCGATCTCTACTGTAATGTAAGTTATTTATATTTTATAAAACGTTTTTCAACTTTGAAATTAGCGGTAAGCACCAGATTTTAATTATCTAGACGATGAATTAGTAATTTCTCGAGGGATTCCTCTTGAAACATCTTGGATTTTAGTAATACGTTCATCAGTAATAAATCAAATAAACCCCACGGAAATCAAATAAACCCCACACTATTTTTAGGCCCGATAGGGAAAATTCGACCTTAGCCCCGTTCATTATGCCGGGCCGCGCGCCTAATATTGTTTTTACACGACTTAATCACTTATGACTAGAGATGGCAAAATTTCGTTTTAACTAAAAACGCGAAAAAATATTTATGGTTCGAAAATAGGGCATTTATAAGTTTTCTTTGCGTTTCAAGGCATTTGAAAGTGTTTCCAGTGATTTCTATTTCGCGAATTAACGCGAAAAACGTGATTTTGGCCGTATTTCAGCTAAATTATTCTATTTAGCGAAATAGGCGCGAATTTCCCGAAAATACCGGGTATTAAAATAATATGTGAGAATTTCAAAAAATCGATATTTATCAGCGGAAATAAGTGATTAAAAATCATCTCTAACTTCAGCTCGCGCTCCACCGACTGTGTGCGTAAACGCTTTCCGAGAATATAGCGTATTTCAGAAGTCAAAGAACCATACAAATTGGAGAAGCTGACACAGTAATATTTAGTCCAGTACAACTAAAGAAGAATTGAGAAAAATGCATAAGAAAGGTAGTTTCATGTAAATGTGCAGGGAAAAGTATTATGCCTACTTTATTTCATTTTTGGAAGCCTTTCCTACGATTTTTTTATAATTTTGTTACTATTTTGTGTGTAAATATTTAATATTTTTGTACTGTAGGCCAAAATTGCTTTTTGACATTACACAAATTGTGCGAAATAAATTACGCCTATTGATGTTAATCGCAATCTACATTTGTTGTGTTTGTGTTCGACCCGTACTTAGAGTTTCCTTCCTTATTAATTTAATATTAAAATTAATTATTTATAATCTTTCACATGGAAATACTTGCAAATGAAGGTTAAACATATATTTTACCAAAAATACTTAAAATATGCGCTAAAACATTCAGGAAATACATTTTTTTCTATTTTGCTACAAAACGCTAAATTATGCCTCAAAATGCTATAAAACGCTAAATTTCCAGTTGTTAATGTTAAAAAATCTGAAAATTAATGCTAAATTTTGCCATCTCTACTTATGACGTTAAGATACCCACTTTATTTTAGAGATAGGGCAAATTCAACCGCCGGTTTGTCTAATGCACCAGGACTGCGCGTCGTATATTTTTGTGCATGTTTTCATCACTTACGTCGTTAGGGTATTGTCCCATCTTAACCAAGAGTTGGAATAGTAAATTATTTTCTTACCACCGCATACCAAACCTATTTACCTGCAGCAATGCTAAATGGGAAGAAGGGTTTTGTTTGTTTTATCTCTTTTCTTTGTCTGCTGTTGCTATCTTGTCTGTTATATCATTATATACACAAAGTCACTGTTGCAAGTTGCAAATTTATGCCCATTAATGTGTAACAACAGAAAATAATATACATAGCTTAAAGCTGAGTTAATGTTGGCCTCATTCGTTTTGATGAGTTAATACAATTTGTGCTTTGCTAGCATATCTCGGTGATGTTGCGTTGAAGAACAAACCATTATTCACACACCTACTCGACACATGCCACCTCTATTTAAATGCAAAATACGAAAAAATGCATGCCAACCAAATTATCATAAAGTCGAATTAAAAAATGTGGGTGACGAAAGTGATAATGCCAACGATTAAATTAATTCGCCTTGGCGACCTCCGTAGGAGAGCGGTAAGATCTTTGGCTCAGATCCCAGAGACCTCTACACAAAAAATCTGTAAAACTTTGCTGTACTGTATACCTATGTAAATGTAGGAATATAGATTATAGATACCTATTGTTTAGTAATTCTCTTTAAGTTTTAAAACCTTGGGATAGTCGGAATTCTCGACAAATCAGTTCTGATTTTGAAAATGACAATAATAATTTTATTTTAATAACATTATAGGGATATACACAGAGAAAAATGAGTATTGCCAATTTGTTAAGAATCTCTTCAAATTTATTTGTTTATTTATTCACGCCAAGAAGGCTTGTACATGTGTACAATGTTGAAGGTAAGCTCAGAGTACACTTATAAGTGTATATTATACAGAACCAAGCTTAACTATTCGTAATCCGGTTTAAAAAGGGATTGCAGGCTCTTAACGAATGAATTAATAGGTTCCCTGAAAAACTTTTACAAAAATGCGAATATGTTATCACGATGTCGGAACACGTGTTCATAAAAATCTATTTTTTTCGCATTTCGTCGTTACATATTATCAAGTCAAATGCAAGTACATGTGTTCCGAAGTATTAGGAATTTACTAAAAGTTTATCAGCAAACGGATTGCAATCCCATTTTTAACCGGATTACCAATAATTTGAAAAGATTCTTAATCAATCAGCAATACTCATATTTCTCCGTGTACTTTATCGCTTGTTTGAATTCTTCACATAATCAGTTCCAATTTTCAGTTTATTGAACCAAAGTTAAGCAGAAAACTAAAATTAGTATTTTTTATAATATGTGTATATATTAATAAAAGTTATTATAATCTCTTAGTTGCTGAAAAACATAGTATAATTTAAATAAAACTTATTTTCGATTCATTTTTGATAAGTACCTACTCTTAATATTGCCTTAGAGACAGATCATATTATGTATATTCCATTCCATACCTACTACGTTCCACATAGTAAATATATTCCATTAAAAACATCGGTAGAACAATGACAGTATTTTCACCTGTCGCTCTACCAACTACAATCAATAATCTATCAGACAAATTGGACGTTAATGCATGAAATTTTAATAATGTACGAGAATTTCAACAGATATTTTAAATCCTGGTTCAGGTTTCAGGTCGCACAAATATTGAACGTTGTTATGACGTCTTCTCCGACGGTTACGCTCATTACACACGATGAATATAATATATATTTTTAAACTGTTTCCAGTACCAAATGTCGAAGATATCTTTAAGCAGCTTCCAATTTTAAAATGTGCTAAGAAAAAAATATGATAGAAAATCAAGAATACCATCAACTCATTACATACGGAAATCATTTTTTTCAATTCAAAACACACCACAATATAAAATCGAAAAAATCGGGGCTCCGTTATCAGGCACCAGAGTTTCTCTTTTATAAGGTGTACATGCCCAATAATGACCATAAATACAATATTTTGCAAAATATATTTGTAAAAATATAAACCATATTCATTTAATTTAACAATTAAAAAATATATGTATAAAATAGTGGCCTGTACAATATATGTAGGAAAATTATATGTTCACGCTACACATGGAAACCATAACATGAAGATATAATATATTTGAAATAACTCACAAACTATTTATTTATTTATTAATCGTAAGTTAGCTCACATCGTTGAGGTTGACAACTACTTTTTACCCTAGCTAGGGCATCGAGTTCAAAAAAGAATTTCACAAGAATGTTTGTCTTTAAAACTTTGACCATTAGCTGTTTTCAAAACCAATTTGTTCTACGACAATGACATGATTTTTTGTGCATGGTTGTAAATTTAATATATGGAAATAGCTTTTGTTTTCAAAATTCATTCACAATCGAAATTATTGGTATCGACAAAAATTTCAAATTTCAGCAATCGACCGGTTGTGAAATCTCGATACAGATAAAACAACTGGACGACTGCGTACGAACAAAGCTGAGGCCGATAGACAGAGCACCGTGCGACAAGAGCCTGGCAAATGACAACGTATTGCTCGGCAAGCAGATCAAGGAATATAATCTAGGCCCCGCCCACATATATTTTGTACGTGTGGGTACTTTATTCATCGTGTGTAACGGCCTTTGCAGACGTAGGAAGAGTGAATCAACTATTTAATATTAATAAAAACTGCATCACGCCAAATTGTATTAGGCAATCATAATGATGGGGAATACCAAACCAAATAAAAAAATGATTACGTCAGTATAAACTTCATAAACAAGGTTGGTGAAAAAAAACTGAGACTGATGAACCACTGATGAAGAAACCATGTTAAAATTATTTTTCGTAGATAAAAAACCTTATTTAATTAATGAAAAACTTTTTTTTAATATTAAGTTTTATTGAAAACAACATACAACTATCCAAGTAACTATATTAAAACCTATATGTTTAATTTTGAACGATGAATCATCTTTATGCGGTTGACGATTAATTTCGTTTATTCAGGTTTATTTCATTCCATTCAATTACGATATCTATTCTTAGACAAACTATATTCTATATTTATCTGTAAATCCAGATAACCTAAAACATGCATATGTGTAAGTATGTTAGTTGTAGTTGTAAGTCTATAACATTGTTTTCATAGTGACGTAATGACTAATTACTGTGTTAAAATTAGATCTAATACTAACTAACTTATAAACTTATACGGTATGCGGGCCCATTTCAATGCTTTTCCGTGGTCAGCTGTTTGTTTTCGGACTTCGGACCCTTCAAGATGTGTCCAGGAGATTGGTGAAGTCATCAATTCGGCGATGGATGGCTTCATACAATCGACTACTAAAGAAACTGGTGTGGGCTCAAAGCCGTGGTTCAGTCGACAATGCTCCGAAGCAGTTCGACGAAAAAACGCGGCTTACCGAGCCTACAACACATCTCGAACGCCCGAAAGCAGATCAGCATACAACAAATCGGCAAAGGAATGCAAGAGAATCATCAATAGGTCAAAATTCGAACACGACCTGCAGATCAGCAAAAAGCTGGCTGCCTGCCCGCATGGCAGCAGAGCATTCTGGTCGCTTGCGGGCTCAATAGGTCGAAATTTTTGCAAACCCAGTTTGCCACCTCTTACCAGACCTGACGGCTCACTAGCAAACACCGCCACCGAAAAGGCAAACCTTTTAGGGAAAATGTTTGCGGAAAACTCGACCCTCGACGACGGGGGTGCTGTTCCGCCGTCGGTTCCTCACTGCGGCTTCTATATGAAAAAGCTGAGGATCCGGCATCGGGATGTACTCCACGTCATACGGGGGCTCGATGTTAACAAAGCTAGTGGACCTGATGGAATACCTGCCCTGGTATTGCAGAGGTGTGCTGCGGAAATAGTTCCAGTTTTGACAAAGCTCTTCAAAATGTCCCTGAAGTGTGGCACTGTGCCCTCTGGTTGGAAAAAAGCGGTAATTCACCCTATTCCCAAGAAAGGTGACCGCTCCAACCCGGCCAACTACCGCCCCATAGCGATCACATCAGTTCTGTCCAAAGTGATGGAACGTGTGATCAACGACAAACTGCTCACATACCTCGAGAAGAACAAAATTATCAACGACCGTCAATACGGATTCCGGCGGAACCGCTCGTGCGGTGATCTTCTCGCGTATGTGACGCATGTTTGGGGGCGGTGCCTGGAACGTCACGGTGAGACCCAAACGGTCGCACTAGACATATCCAAGGCCTTTGACCGGGTCTGGCACCGAGGACTTGTCAACAAATTGCATTCTTACGGACTTCCCGCATCCCTGTGTACGTGGATTGCTGACTTTTTAAGGGATAGGTCGATTCAGGCGGTTGCTGACGGTTTCACCTCTTCCTCGCACTCCATAAATGCTGGCGTCCCACAGGGATCGGTTCTGTCTCCAACTTTGTTTTTGTTGCACATCAATGACCTTTTGACATGTGCACCGATTCATTGTTACGCGGATGACAGTACAGTTCATGATAGCTTTTTGTTTGACAAGCCCCCAAAGGGCACACAAACTCCAACGGCTCGGAGGGCTTTGAAGCAGAGAATGGACGGTTATCTCGAGAGTATTTCCTCCTGGGGTAAAAATAATCTCGTCGAATTTAATGTTTCAAAGACCCAATCCTGTCTGATTACGTCTAAAAGGGATCCAAATGATAATCTAGTCTCCTTCAACGGAAGCAA
This sequence comes from Hesperophylax consimilis, assembly GCF_061612785.1. Classification (NCBI taxonomy): domain Eukaryota; kingdom Metazoa; phylum Arthropoda; class Insecta; order Trichoptera; family Limnephilidae; genus Hesperophylax; species Hesperophylax consimilis. The sequence goes on from NC_142838.1 coordinate 29,452,027, forward strand.
TCTTCCGAACAGGCCTTCCATTGATATGCTTGGTGTAACTATAAGTGACCAGCTCAGGTACGGGGGCTCCATCGAAGCTAGAGTAAAGTTGGCCTCTCAGAAGCTGGGCGTACTGTACAGGGCCCGCAGATACTTTAATAGTACACAACTGCTCACCCTGTACAAATCGCAAGTGCGCCCTACTGTCGAATTTGGCAGCCATCTCTGGTCTGGAGCCCCAAAATACCTGAAAAAAACCCTTGACTCTGTGCAGAAACGGGCGGTCCGTTTGATAGATTCCCCAATCTTAACAAACGGACTGCAATCTTTAGAGCACAGGCGTCAGGTAGGTATGCTGTCCTTGTTCTATCGGTATTACAATGGAAGATGCTCTGAGGAACTAGCGTCATTGATCCCTTCGGCACCGGTGCGTAGTCGGGATACACGCCAAACGCGCGCCCAACATTTGTACACAGTTGACACTTGTCACATGAGAACGGGTCGCTTCTACGATTCGTTCTTAAGTTCAACAGCTCGGCTGTGGAACGAACTGCCGGCCTCTGTGTTTCCTCCCTCCCACAACATGGGACTCTTCAAGACCCATGTTCACTCCTTCCTCTCCACAAAAAGACCCTCCACACAGCATCCCCAAAGATGACATAGGCCCTGAGGGAAATTATTTTCTTCAGGGCCTCCTGTGTGGAGTAAATATAAAAAAAAAAAAAAAAAAGTTAGGGGTAGGCAGAGAGGATGGACCGCCAAGCAACTCGGTCCTTGCTTCATTCACATACCCTTATGTTATTCTTACTCTTGACATAGCCCGACTTGAATTATAATAGAATTAAAATTTTGGGACAACAAACATTTAAAAAATAATATAAATCTTTAAAGAAGTATAATAAACGAAGAAAACACATCACAACACAAGAGCTAACAAGAATGACACTACAATATCGATTCTCTTAGTTTATAACTGTTTTTTGACATAGAAACTATAAATACCTCTCCACTAAGCTCTATAATTTACTTCAAAAAACAATAAAGAAAACGGAAAATGCAAATAATTAAAAAAAAAAACGAATAAAAACCTGACTTGAAGAAATCACGGAAGAGGAATTATACATATATCCCTTTGAAAAAGAACCCCATAGGATCTGAAACAAACAGTATTCAATTACGAATTACGTTATGTTATTATGTAATAAAATTTACCAATGTAATGAAATTAAATAAAAAGTAAATAAAAAAAATATGAATTATTAATATACCCTAAAATGCATTACCAAATGGTAAAAAATACGATTTTGTACTGGAATAATATTGAAAGAAGAAATCTTCAATATCTCGTCACTTCAATGTCACTTTGAAGGTAACGACAAATACCTACAAGATTACCTACCCAACAAGATTATCAGTTGTGTAGTAATCTTGGGGAAGATTTAAGGAAGACGTAGAAGAGCAAAATGCAGCACATCGGTTTTGAAGCCAATGTCACTCCCTAAACTACTCTTTCATTTCCATCCACCTCTCAACATTCCGCAACAGAGAGTTCCGCAACCCCGCTCGATCCAGGAACTTTACCTTTTTCAACATAAAATAAACTTCATCAATATTACCTTCACGTGAGTTTATTTATATTGACGAATATTCGGAATGTTTCCCATATATGTTCAAGATGATGAACATGACACGTCCATATATTAGATCAGTATGTCAAAATACAAGATTAGTCACTTTGTCACGAGCCGTGACAGTGACGAACATGTGTGCAATGTGACATCATACTGTTACTGGAAAAGTTGGTATCCACTTTCAACAGTAAAATTACTCGCGAGTTGTCCATGTTGGTGGTCCAACTGGAAATAAACATGTGGTATAATGTAATGATAGAGGAAAGCGTAATGCAAGACCCGCAGGGGTCACGAAGATATCCGATAACTACTAACTGCACTCACTGCATTATGGACTCTTTGAAAAAATGTTTTACGCTATCGTCCGTGCAATTTCAATAAGCAATGAGCCACTTAAGTGATGATTTTTTCTAAGGTATTCCGTATTTTTTTTAAGCTTTAAAAAAATATTATCATTTAATATCTGTAAGGGAATGTGTGTCTAAAGGTATGAAAGAGACAACCGAGTACGAATGAGAGAATATGATAGTGGGTACGCTAGTAAAATAATAAGTCTGTTGTGTTTCATCGTTTTTATTATATCGTCTTACAAATTATATCTTCCAGTTAACAATATTTTCTTTATTGCTGATCACCACTGTCTCAAGACGAACCACAACAATACATATCTGAGAAATTGATAGAAAATGGAGCTTATAGAGTTTTTGTGAACCATGAACTCGAATATCTGAGTGTGCGACCACTACAAGACTCAGGAGGTCCCAAATACTGTGACGGACTGGAGATTTTGACTGGAAAGAATACCATTAGAAGCGACCCAGATCTGATGCAGACCGAGGAAGGCTGGATTTACTGCGTGGAAGGGGATTGGAGCAGCACGTGAGGACTAAGATATATGGCGAGGGACAACAACCAGTGTACAGTATTTGTGAAGGAGGCCAAATCCCATCCTGGGACCAGGAAGATGTTGAAGTCCCAAGAGTTCCAAACATGTTTGAATAGAGAACCGTGAAATCATAAGTCTTTCAGAACCAGGATTATAAATCCGACTGACTTCAAATTAAATCTATCGATTTTCGAAGAATTGAAACAACGTACCCCTTTAATCTTTGATATTTCCACATTTGTTATGTTTTTCATTGATGTTGGATGTATGAGGGAATAGTGCATTTGCGCATTACAAAAATATGGCAAAACCTACATACTAATTGACTTGATTGAATTCTGACATTTTCAATTAAAAACAACTCAATAAAAGTTCGCCTATCTGAACATCCCTTGTAGTCCAACCTGGTGAAAGAGGGCTGGTCAAAAGCTGTTACTAGTGGAGAGCAAAAACATCAAATTTTTGTTCCCAAAAAGCTCAACAATCACTGGTTAAAGTTTGTCGTATAGGTACGTCTTGTTACAACCTGTACCAATATATTATGCTTAACACAACTCCGACTTGTAATATAATAGCTGCAATTCTGCTGCTGAATGGATAGTGGTCTTTGTGATTTGTATTACCTGCAGCTTCCAACTGATAACTGCAGTCTGCGGTCGTATCGCATCGATATAATCAGAGAAGCATAGTTAGAAGGGAGGGATTTTTTATATCAAAGACACGGTCCGTTCCGTTGATGCGCCTTCCTTGGTGTCTTATTGAAGTACCTAACATAATATAATTATGTGTGCACATTATACGTGACTCTGCCCGTATCCAGTGGTGGCCCGTGGCTGAATTAAGGTGAAAAATCTAGACACTTCAATAGAAGACAACAAGAGGGTATTTTCACAGTATTTTTAGTTGTAAAAAAAATTAAGAAACCAATTACGGTATAGATGGCATTTAATATTATTCTTACGTTCGTGAATAAACTTTTCCAACTGTTCAAATGTGCAATTTTTGATTTTTCGCCAAACTACATGTTCATTTTTGCTCGAAAATATGGCGTTGTTAACTTAGTCCAACTCTTACCACCTTCGGTGACAGCATTCTTGCCAGTCAGTAGCATTATCCTCATCATAAAGACGTTTTATATCATTTTAAAAACCAAAAAATAGAATGAAAACATTTTACCTACACCTTTTTTAGTTCGATGATCGGAATCAGAAAAGTACTTTAAGTCTTCCACACACTTTTAACACTTTCCATGTGAAAATAACCTATTGTTTGGTCGAAAATAATGCTGCAAGTTTAGCAAGGCTTTTAACCTAACCTAGCCCAACAGATAGAGTGAATAATGTAAAAATTTTGTTCAAAAGAAGTTCAGAGTATATAGATTAGAAAAATGGGACATATTAATCGAAAGAAAAGTGTGTAATTTCGATTTTTGTCGATTGATGGCTTAAACTTTGAGTTGTGGATTCCGCAGTGACTTTACCAGAATTTTGTTGCTAGTATATAATAGAGGCAAAGCTGGGTAGGGTACAAGATATCCGAGACAATATTAATTGTGTCCATCACTATCTGCAGACAGCGTTGACTTACGGCCATCCTTGATGGAATGTTATGAGTCGGATTGAGATAGTGAGGAAACCTACCCGATAGCAACTATGCGAACATAAATAACTCTCAAAAGCAAATGAAACTCGGATCTTATCATAAAAATCATTTCTTTATGTTTAAGATTAAATGAAGTAATACAGTATTCAGCATTCATGTCATCCATATTTATTTCTCGGCAAACGTCAAATCGTTTATTGCATTGACAATGACATGACGAATAGAACATAAGAAACGATCAATTTTATATGTAGTTTTATCATAAGCTGAGGTGTGTCCGGGTTTGTAGCTGAGGAATGTTAGGCTACAACGCAAGTATTTTCAATTCTTCTTCTCTGGAAATCTGTATGCAGTGGGGCTCTCACTGGAACTGGTTTTGCCTCAGTTGCATAGAGACCTTATAGTATGACAAGAATTTAATTGAGCCCTTTTACTAACATTGCTGAGATTACAAAATAAGTGCTCGACGATAGAGAAATCAAAGAAAAGAGGCAAATCAAAACCAAAATGCTGACTGATTTTGGCAATAGTATTTACCTACACTAAAGTGAGTTCGTAGATTCCGTTTTCATACAAGATGTGTGAGAAGGAAGAGAGCCATCGTTGATGACGTATATATGACGTATGACCTCTCATTGGAATTGTGGAAAAAAAACTTGTCATTTTAACGAAGTAATGAGAATTCTAAAGCTCGGTAGATATCTTATGCAAAGCATAGAATAAATAATAACACAAGAAGTGCATTGTAGGCGTGTTTCGTGATCCAAATATAGACCCATTTTCTGCCAATATTTCCATACAAAACTGTGTTTCACCATGATAACGAAATTCAAATGGGATGGCTGTATACAATTTCAAGTGTAAGAGAGACGAACCTAGAATGGTCTAGAACCAAAATTGCCCCATTTGTTTCCAATCAAATTTATATGGAAGGCACTTCTAGTTTTCTTCTTTATTATGTGGTGTAAAAGAATATACAAATGGCATCGCATTTTTAACAAAAAACATGAACAATTTTTTTAATGTTAAAATATTATTTCTGAAAACTTTATTATTTATGATTATTATAATGTAAATTGTAAACCACATACAACCATTGTTTATTACTCATCCTATGTAAACTAATGTATCCATCAAAAGTATATACATGACTATGTAAGAGCTCCATAAAAGAGCTTATAAAAGAGTAAATAAATAATTATATTGCAAGCTTAAAATAGTTAAAACCAAGACAGATAAAAATTACTAATTTTCATAACGCCAGAACTCACTGTTTCAGAGTTTTTCCTGCTTTAGAACAGATATTCCGCTGATTATGTGGCCGCTGGAATTTTAAAGTAAATCAACTTCTTATTTCGTTTTAACGGTCTTCCAAACTAGCTACCAAAAGCTTTTAAAAATATTCCAATCGTAAGATTCAATCGAATATCTAAGCTATAAACCTCAATGTAAATACATTTCTTGTTATTTATTTATTTATTCCGGTAATGAAGGCTTTTTACATAAAATACACATTGTTATAGGTAAGTCGTTCAGGAGTACAATAGTAAGTTCTTGGCACATAACATAATAAACTGAGTATAAACTATATAATATGTAATATAATATTGCAATAATAATCCCATATAGAATTATTTGCTAATGATGCCAATCTGTACAGATTGTCCATAAATAACCTAAATGATAATCAAATTACAGGATGACTCAAATAGCGTAGCTATCGATTGTCAAAATAACTGGTTATTTTTGATGGTTTGATTTGTTGATTACTAATTCAAATTCGCTAAATTTCTCACAATTTATAATGACCGTTTTAATTCAGTCGGCTCTCCGAGGTGGCCGGGAAATGTTAGCATAGGATTTCAGAATTTTATTAATTTTATCAACAAAACCTCCTATTCTGATTTAAGAGATCTCAGGCCGTAGGTTTACTATCCCTTCTCTTATATGATTTTGTGTGTGGCAAACATAATCCTTTTGGGTGTGCAGGACATTCAAATAGGTAAGGGATATAAATCAGGGACGCCCATTCACCGCTAGGTGAGGCTTGTGAGATTTATTGATATAGCGAGACAGGTCACGTTATAAAAACATTTCCTGTCCCTTCTTCTACCGCTATTGTCCTGTATCCTTATGCAAGTGGCATTTTAAGAGTTTTAGGGTTGATGAAACATGCACAAGAATATAATATCGCAGAGAGTACACCAACGCACAAACAAAACGTTTCGATCTGTATCAAAAAAAAGGTACGCACACAATTTATCCAAAGCTTTAATAAATGAATTAATTCGAGCAAGAGTACCAACTTCCAAGAGTCCGGAGCCAGTAAGACTATGGTGTCCCCAAAAAGAGTATTTTATGTGGCTAAATGGAAGAAGATAGGGGACAGGAAGATTGAGGACTAAAGCCAATTCAAGCAACGTTTCGATGCAAAATAGTGGTAATTTACCATTGCGATTCTGAGAGTATCTTCCACTTTATACATGTGTAATTATAAAGGATCTACAAAAGCTCGAACACATCAAATGTTTCAAAAATTAAAATATGTGCCATTTTTTCAATTAAATTTAACATTAAATACTCTCCTTACAGCTTAACACTTCTAACAGATCAAGTTATAATCCCACCGTGGGTGTCTTCAGACTAGTACATTACAGAATTAGAAGTGCTTAGTGAAAAGGCTTAAAGCAAATACGTCCTTTGACACTTTTAACAGGACCTTCTCCAAACCGAAATTTGAATAGTAAATAAAAAAATTGAACAATTTCGATAAAATCTTAATTAATTGAGATGATTTATTATATTTTACTTCCGCCCTTTTTATCGTAGTAGCATTTTTAAGATTGTCCAATAGTTCGACGTAAAATTGTTACAATTTTTTAACGAAAATCAAACACTCTTTTTAATGCAGTGTCATTGAAAAATCAATAAAGATGGCGTGTCATCGCCGAAATTCCTTCAACCGCAACGTCCCACAAATCTTATTTTAGATCATTTAACAACCATTTCAGAATGCACCCTCATTTATAAATTAGTCATCAATGGACTACTATTTTCCTAAAATAACTTTTGAACGGTAAAAATATACCGAGAAAATCATGAACATTAATTTTTTAAATGACTCCTGAAGCACTTAGGATTCACATAATTTTAACTTAACACATCCATTCACACAGTATGCAAACACTTTGCAAGTATTTGACAGGAATGTCAATAAGGCTGCAAATGTTAAATTTATTGTAATGGCAAACGTAGTGTTTTGTATTCCCATGCAAATCCAATGCATACGTAATAAAGGCAATGGAAGAACAAAACACGCCTTGCTTAACACATTACCCTGCTATAAATATTAATTAGTTATATTTGCCTATTTTAAACACCAAAGTCAAGAAGCAACAAAGAAGTGTAATACCTACCTCTTATAGCGCCTATCGGCTAAAATGGCTTTAAAATACCTACTTTTGTTTCTCTTTCAGATTTTTTATGACACGTGATCGATGCATCTTTTAGTACACAAATTACAAGTCACAATTTAGGTAAAATAGAAGATAAGACTAACTAACTAACTAACCTTCACGCCGTTTCCCCGCAGGGGTAGGCAGAGAGGAAATACCGCCAATCAACTCGGTCTTGGCACATAATCATTGCCTCATTCACATTCATACATCGTCGCATACATACTCTTCTATTATTCTGACTCTTGACATAACCCGACTCTAATATCTGATTCACTTGGTCGTGCCATGTCTTGCTTGGGCGTCCCCGACTTCTGCTACCATTCACATTTGCATCGTCTATTCTCCTTACACTCCTTTCTTTGCTCATTCGCTTTACATGCCCAAACCATCTAAGCGTCCCTTTCTTGAAGACAAGACTATTACGATTATAATGTTTTAAACAAAATAATAATATATTTGTGGAATAGAGCGCACCGGAGCAGAAAACTTACAGCTAAAATCATCTTAAAAACACTAAATGAAATCTAGAAAATAACCTAAAAATAAAACTAAAATTATCTGAAAAACACCATAATTTAATTTAGCCTTTCGTAACGAGTAATGAGGGAAAAATCATAACGTTTGTCCGTATATTTCGTACGGTTAAATATTTTACTAAATAATATTATTTCTTCTCGGTTTTAACATTATCAATATGTGGCGTATTCGAAAAATATGTGTTTGTTAAATGCTTTTCAAAATCAATATGTTTCTTGATTATAATTTTTTACTTATTTTGTTAATTTTTACAGCACTGTCCTGTTTGTCCCATGCTCTTTTAGTTTTCTCTTTCTTCGTATTATTTTAAATGACACGGTAATTTTTTTAACAATTTTCGTTACATTCTCTCTTTCTCTATGTATCTCGATTTAATAACGAATTCATCGGCAATGTTTACAAATTCATGGGCAGTTTTATACTAGCATAGTTAAAACTGGGTTTTGAGATTCCAGACATGTAATGGCGTGTATAAACTCGCGAGCCGAACCAACCACACTCTGCACAAACCGCCGTGATTCGTAGTTCGAATCGCAAGTGTATACGCGCAATTAAGATAATAATTTCCTAGCAACCTCAAAACAGGAATTATGTTTCATCACTTTCCTCTTTTTTGATATTACTTTCATCTACTTATGTTACTGTCGTGTAAACAATAAAAAATAGTAGTTGGCAGCAGTTTATTAATCGGAGTTCTTATAAAAAAAAACATTCTGTATCCTGTACCTTGTTGTACAAATCTTTATACAGCTGCTGTTTAACCACCTTTAAATCTCCTGGGGGACTTGCCTTATAATAGTCAACATTAATGGAATTAAGGTTTTTCAACAATATCGGCGATTAGTCATTTTTCGCTAGCACTCCCGCAATAGGCAATGTCTGACGGTTGGCATCGACTAAAATCTTGTTAATCTATTGAACCATTCAACATCCTAGAAAAAAAAACTCAATATAATGTCAACTAATACCTTTTCATCCGTTCATGTAAAAGAAAGGAGACATATAAATATGTGAGGAATATGTTGTAGATGTATTTTTTTATAATTCTGCATTGAACTTAATTAATGTAATCACTGTCTTATATTAATTATAATGTAATATCTTGTCTTAATATAACACCTTCAATTACACCAGATAAAGCTCCATAAAATATATATTTTTTTTACTTTTCACGGGCAATATATATATTTTTTTTTTATAATTATTTATTTATTTATTTTGTAAGAAACAAACAGCTTTTATATAATATGCAGTGATAGATATAAATATACAAGTTAATTGAAGTCAAGCCACAGAAGATTAAGATATAATTATCTCAAATATTTCAATTATGTTGTCTTATTCCTTTTTATTGTTATTATTATATTGTCTTATTAGAGGTACATTTACAGGGAGGAAATCCATAATTGGTATTTTTATACTACACTAGTACAAACTGATAAAATATAAACTGTCGATTTCCCGAAAATACATACAACAGAGCAGAGCATAACAGAGCTTCGACCATATTTGCTTCTAGGTTTTAATTGTTAGGCATTCGGTTACTGAAAAGAAAAAAATGACTAAAATATTGCATAAAATTAGTTAGTTATAAAATTGTCAGTAGGTATTGGCAGGTAAATTGCTTCGATTTAGTTTTTTTCCCGGTTTATCTTAAAACTTATAAACTTACGTCGGTAACTTAGTTTGTCTTATGGATTCTGCTTAGTTGTCAACATGACCTCGCCTGACTAAAAACCTACATAATAGAGGATTTTATACTTTGTAAGTAGCTTCGACCAGAAGATAAGTAGCTTCTCGTTAAATGGAGTCAGTCATTCTCTGCAAACTCTCTTGCTCACTTCGTGGATGTTTTTGTGGCTTTCATTGACTAGAAAAAGCTTCCCGGATGCGTTTTTGCTCCGGTCTGAATGCGGTTTTACTGTAACATGGAAAATAAAATCTCGCTAATGACGTATTGGCTATATATAAGAGTTGTGGGAAGATGGCACTGGAATAATTGAATTACTACTTCGAGAAAAGAAAATCCAGACTTCTAATGCATCCTATCAAAAGTAACATTTTTTGTGTCACAAACAAATTTTTTATTCTGTGTAATATCACTTAAAGGCCGTTGTAAATGAATATAAAATATCTTGAAACGCATATTAATGACTGTTGAATCTTAACATCGAGTAAACGAATAATAATTTGATGGCACTGGAATAATTGAATTACTACTTCGAGAAAAGAAAATCCAGACTTCTAATGCATCCTGTCAAAAGTAACATTTTTTGTGTCACAAATAAATGTAATATCACTTAAAGGCCGTTGTAAATGAATATATAATATCTTGAAACGCATATTAATGACTGTTGAATCTTAACATTGAGTAAACGAATAATAATTTGTGATGTTGAGAAAGTGATTTGCTATTTATTTGTAGCTATAATTTACTATGTTTTATACATTTAATCTTGTTTACTTGTTTTCTACGGATAACATTGTAGAAATGAGATCTCTGAGTCGTTTATGTGGTAAAACAATGTATGATCGTGTGGAGATCCGCAACGAATACAAGGCTAATGTAAGCATAATGAGTAAGATTAAGAAAGGGAAGTTCAGATGTTTTAGGCATATAGAGCGAATGATCAAAGAAAGGAGTGGAACGAGAATAGGACCAGCGCCCTTGAGGTGATTTTTCACGAAAACGGCGCTATGTAAATTAGCCAAATATTATTATTAAATTTGGATGGTAGAAGAAGTTGGGGACCCCCGATGAAGACATGGCACGATCAAGTGAATCAGATAATTGAGTCGGACCATGGCATCCTCTCTGCCCACCCCTGCCCAAACGCGTGATGGTTGGTTAGTTTCTCCTTTGTCCATAATGTCGAGAAAGCATTGAATTATTTGGTTTAAGTCTAAATGATTTTCGTTAGTCGTTAAGCTAATAAATTCCTTTTTTCTGTTATAAGACTCAATTCTTGGACTTTATCGAGCCCCTGTTCAGATTTTGACTACTGTATATCTATATCTGACTTATTTCTCTATTTATGCAGGTTTTTATTCAGGTCATTCGTCTGCCGATGTTATATTGTTAAATAATTTGTCTGTAAAATAATAATAAATGTAGGCAATTAAAAATAAGGAAATTTCTCTAGTAACATTTACACTCGTGCAAAAGTACCTACAGAATATCGAAGAGGCGTAATTCTATACATTAGTATGTTCTGACAGTTCGTCGTATCTACCCATTTTCCTTGTAAAACTGAAAAGATTAAATGTTTTCGTTGGTAAGAATATTTAGTGTTTTTTTAACGAGTTGCTTTGTTATTTCCGGCGACGTAGCATTAAGTACAAGAAAATATCTTAGAAATGCGTCCATAAAACTGAAATGGTAGACCATTTAAATTCGAAACTGATTATCAATCAAAGAATATTAAGTCATCATTTTTTTATCGACCATTTGATTTGATTTGTTAGGAACATAGTCTTCAAGGTCAACTAAAGGTCAAAATTACTTTCACAACTTATGATCGGCAAAGTCGAATCGGCGCCGGGTAAACTATTCAAATATATGCAAACATTCATAATTAACCGATGAATGCACTCAGTTTTCAGAGTACTGAAAGTAATTATTATTTTTTATTATATACATTTGTCCACGGAGGCCGGTGGAGTCCTTGCTTTATCCAAAATCATACATATTCTTCTCCATCCAACCGATCTGCATGTCAACACCACATAATAATTCCTTTCCTAACCGTGCCCATAATGTTTTAATCGGTCAGTTTTTATAGCATAAGTTATATCTTATTTCTGCTGTAAGTCTACCTTCTTCCTTCCTCTGCCGTTTTCTTGTCTAACTGTCATAGATCAGGAATGGTAACAGAACTTTACAGTGGACTGCTAGACTCGCTTCCTTTGACAACATTTTGCTAGCGACTACTGCATTCACTGTCCATCTAATCTGTTTTTGAGCATTAGGTACCATTTCTCGCGACCTTATAATCTCCCAAATACACAAACACCATTTGCCTTATATACAACAAATTACGTATATTACCTACGTAATACAATTTTCGCGTCCTATCTTTCAAATACAGTGATTATTTGAAATTATCTTTGAAATTATCACTTATCCATGAAAATTCACGGAATAGTCTGAATTCGGGATAAAATCAGTTTCAATTTTGAAAAAGAAAAAAATCTGACAGGTTCTTTATCGCATGTTTGAATTAGTCATACAATCAGTTCAAATTTTGAAAATGATATTTATTTATTTTTTAAATCCGAGTTTCAGAGTTCTCGAACCAGAGTTACGCAGGACCCACAGTCAACCGGAATGCGTATCTTTGATAATCACACATACATCAATAGTTAGTTATTTCATTCATCCTTCAGAGACGAGAGATCTTTCATAATACATATTAACATACAACAATTTCAGTTTTCAGGTCCGTTACGTAGTAAAACTACCGAAATGCAATACCCACAATATGTATACTGCCCATCGTAAAAGATACTGAAAAGGTTTTAAATCAACGAGTATCTCCTACCTGTGAGTGAGGTTCATTATTGTTTTCGGTTCGGGAATCTCCGACTATGTTCGGTAATTTCCGGTCGTATGATCAGGCGATCAAGGCCTCCTTTGCAGCCAATGAAAGTGGTTTCTTTGAACGGTACATTATAAGGCCGCAGACGAAGCCTGTCAAATTGTGCCGAGTGATGTTTCAATTATATTGAAATTTCTGTTATGATTTTTAATCGGTCTAATTAGAACCGAGCATATACTCGTATATTGGAATAATCTGAAATTAAACCGCACCCGAGTAATTAATTAGAATAATTCCGATGATTAATCAATCATCATTATTTACAACTAACCATCAAGCAGCTTCCCGCACTATGGTCCGCCAAACAACTCGGTCTTAGCACACACTTCTGCATCATCACATTCACTCTTAACAAGGTCCGACTCCACTATTTGATACACTTGATCGTATCATGTCTTCCTCGGGCGTCCTCAACATCTTCTACAATTCACATATGCGTCATATATTCTCCTAAGCGTCCCTTTCTAAGTCTTACTCATTACGTTTATCTTGCATTCTTTGGGAATCGCCTTATTTCTTTTTTCATACGATCTACGTGGGTTTACCACACATACGCCTCGGAGATCTCGTCTTCATCAATCAATCATCAAATAATACAGGTAACCAAAGTTTCTAATCTGTATTGGACTATGTAGGTATGGTCCAATACAGATTAGAAACTTTGGCTACCTGTATTCTAATCTGTATTGGAATACAGGTAACCAAAGTTTCTAATCTGTATTGGACTATGTAGGTATCGTCCAATACAGATTAGAAACATTGGCTACCTGTATTCTAATCTGTATTGGAATACAGGTAACCAAAGTTTCTAATCTGTATTGGACTATGTAGGTATCGTCCAATACAGATTAGAAACATTGGCTACCTGTATTCTAATCTGTATTGGAATACAGGTAACCAAAGTTTCTAATCTGTATTGGACTTTGTAGGTATCGAATAAAACAACGTAAAGATAATAATATCATGATGCGACAAAAAGTCCTTAGGTTGGATATATAGGTATAAGATAATACCCATTGATGTAATGATAATACCAAATTATTAGGATAATGATCCTTATTGAATATTTAAGTAATAATAGACAAACTGTTTACAAAATTTACATGTTAGAAGAAGTCTATAATTTAGAATTTTTATTTATACAGTTTAGGCCCGGCTAGTAGCCAATTTTAAAGTTTTTTTTTGTTTAAACTTGAACTTTTAAAAAGTACTTTAAAACTAAAATAAAAATGGTTTGACTGAGGATTGAACCTCCCTCCCCAGGGACCGGAATCAATACCGCTAACACCTAAGCCAAATCCTAATTGTATTGTACCGAAATTTAGTTCGTACTCCTGTAATTTTTTTTAATTTAATGCGTGTGTGTGCCTCCAAAAGTTAATAGAATGCATTGTCAACCAGAACGAGTCCATCTGCCAAATTTCAGCTCAATCGGATGGGTTGATTTCCACTCCCAAAATTTCATTAATTCGTTAATTTATTTATTCAATCAAGAAAACGATATCGAAATTCAAATACATGTATTTAAATATCTGATACTCGGTTAAATGTCAAACCACTGAGCAGATTATGCATAGAAGTGATATCTTTGATATTTTAATAAAAACAGTTTACCACGATTTATTAATTAACCACGCCGATTTACCACGACTACTGAAGAGCCCATACCACACTGTAGTAATTTATTCAAAAATTAATCATAATGATGTTATAAGCATAACCTGCAAATGAATGTACAATAAATACCCTGTTTTTTCTTAAAAAAAGAAAATTAATAGCCATGCCAGATCGACACCTAACATCATGTTGATCAGAAAAACCAGTTTGAGATACAATCCAAACTGGGTCAAAAATACATCAATGTCCATTTATGCCAAGCCAAAAATATATCGATGACCATCTTGATCGCGGTATTGCAACTCGGATACAAAATATATTTTTTAAAAAAACGGCTACGATCCGTAATCGGTCCAGTGGATGTTTTTGTATTTGTGGCCATCACACCACCTCCCAATCACCACGCAGAAGATAATGACAGAACAACAAATCACAAGTGCCTAATATGGCGTCACACGACATTTGACACGACCGCGACGTGACGTGACGTGACGCGGTGGTGCGACGCCGCTCGGCAGGCATGGCAGCTATTGGGTTAAACGCCTGAGATGAAGACGCGGCTATGTACTTATCGAAGATGTCAATATGGTATAAGTATATTCATGAATGCGAAATGTTAACCTTCGGTATACAGTTTATTTCCGATGCCACTAGAGTGTTCTAACCCTAACTTTTTGAAAACTAGTCATTTATAAACGGTGGCGGTGTCCTGAAACTCGCAGTACGAATGTAAAACTGGTGATTCTACATTACATATCGTCCCTTAGCTAACAACACCGCATAAGTCATTTTTACCAACTTTACAGGAGACGAAAAAAACTGTTTATTTTAAAAAATCGGTGGATTTTTTCTGTTATTACTTAATAAATACCCTAGTTAGAGGTTAAGAAATAATTATTTATACTTACTTTGACAATTTACTTTATTTTAACTTTTATTTTATGACTTGAGCTGTGTTGACTGATATTTTATTAGATTTAGGCGGTGTTGCTTGCGGAAATGTTAGGGAATAAGGTATTAAAGATGATTTACAAAGAAAAGTTTTTATCAAGAAATATTTCAAAAATAATTAACAATCGTTATAAATAGGTATTTATAACCTAAATCTTAAGAATAACATTGTTGAGATAAATTGCTTTAAGTTATTTGGTGACAGACGAACCTTTAGAGCGTACCTAAGTGCAATTATTATTATTATTATTTTTTATTTTACCAGGAAAATATTTAAAACATAGTCTTTAATAAACTCCAACTAAACAAGATATAATAGTAATATTTTATAAAATTAAAAAAATATACTCGAAATCTCCAGTCTAATAGTTAGTTGCAGTCTTTAGCGATTGCTGTGCGGAAGGTCATCATAAAAAGAGTGGCAACTAGATGGTAATACACTTTTTAGGTCTTGCAAATCTTTATACTTCCGATTTGTAATTGGTATTCTAGCTGCATACAATTTCTGCAGGTGATTTATTTGTTTAATGCTGTTAATTGGCGTGGGACGATGTGGTAACGGCTGAAGCTCGTCATCAAAACCAATTTTATACCAAATTGTGCCATTTGGTCTGTATTCTAGTATACGTACATCTGTGACGGCTGGGTAATCTGCTTTTTTACCAGGCCGTATAGATTTATAAATTAATTCTTTCGAAAAGTCGGTAAAAAAGGAATAGTCCAAATAACGAGCTTCGTAAGTCATAGGATCACTCCTAGCGGTTTTAGTAATAGCCATGTATTGTTGTGGAAGGTAAATTTCTTTACCTTTTAATTTACACTCTATTGCACTGTGTACGGAATAACATTCCATGTGGGTATGGCCTTTTACCAGGTACTTTTGAGTAATTACAATATTTTTTTCAATCGCTAAACGTAATAAAGCATTGCTTAAGGTAACATAGCGATTTTGAGCACAACAGCCATCGGAATATAAAATCACAAGCAATAATTTCTGGCTCAAAACTTTCTCTAGATAGTCTACTAAGCATGAAGCAAAAACAAAGGCTTCAAGTGTGCTATTTGACTCATCGAACCAATAACACATTACTTCTTCAGTTGCTAAATTGTATAATGTAAAATTATGGATACATAATTTAGTTTTATAATAAATTGCATTAGCTTGAAGATACGGAGCCAATTTTACCGATTCAACATCCTGTGTGAATACATGACAAGCTCAAGACTGTGCAATATCTTTGTCAGTATCTTTCTCTCTCCTGGCTCGATCTTTCTTCAAAACATGTTGTGCGTATTCTTCATCCGTAATGTTTCCAGTTTTATGACTGCAACAATCGTTACATTGATCTTTCTTCGGGTAGAATAGGCTCAGATTGAGTTTCAAAAATAATTTGTCAAATAATTTACGACCAAGGCATTCTCTACCCTCTAACTCACAATTCTCTTGATATGTGTGGTAGAGCTGTGTCATGTTCGAGAAAATTGGTTCTAAGTATTCTCGTGATGTTTTAGCACGACAGTAATGCGACGGCATCTTTGGAAGACCTGCTAAAAACTTTTCAACATATTTGTGGTCTTCAATTTTCTCTGGATTTCTGCGGTTACTGGTTGAAGTAGACAAATCTGGAGGCGTGGCACAGTCTGTTTTTGTCAGCCAATATCTTATAAACGAATCTTTAATGCCAAGAGTGGCCAAGAACATTTTTTTACAGACTTGGTGACGTACATTATCAATCGTGAAAACGTAAGTTCGACTATCAGTTCTTTTGGATGATTTCTGGATTTTTTGTAATTTTCTTTGGTACTTTATTAACATGAGAAGTTATAAATGATCTTTGCTGCTCCCAGTTCATGTTCTTCCAGAAATTTTCAAATAAATATTGCCGCTTTTGTTCGTTATGTTGTCACATGATCTGAGTTTAGATTTCTTGCAAAACACCATCATCACCTGAACTCCATGAATCAATTTCTTCTCCATCCATAGTGTATTTCAATTATTGAGCTTCCTCAAAGAAATAAAATACATTTTGAAACACCGCCCAAGTTAAAAAAGCTGGTTAGTAAACACCGCTTAAGTAAATGAAGATATTCAATAATGATTTCTTTCTATATGAATATTATGTGATAATGAATAAACATTACTGTACTATATAGCTTACCTCTTAATCTTCTATTAAAACATCTTGCAAAGACCTTTCAGCGATAAAACTCACATAAAAATATAATAATCACGGAGCGCGAAGTACTTTTACGAGAAATGTATGACAGACTAACGACTTGTGCGGTGTTGAGAGGCTAACCGACTTGCGCGCTGTTACTACTTTTTGAATGAAGGCTTCTAATTGACTGAAATCTATATCATGTGACCAATGGTTAGACGCGCAATGAGCAGCTCTATCTATCGGCATTAAAATGTGAAAACCGCCAATTTTCGACTTGAGCGGTGTTGTAAGCTAAGGGACGATATGGAACATTAAAAAAAATCGATCTGAACATTTTGATTATTATTTTTTACGGCAACTAGAGGATTATTATGTTTTTAAATTTAACCTGAAAATTTTTAACTTCAAAAGGGTTATAGGTACTACAAAATCGACACCAAATGTATATAATAATATTTTAAATAATATTTTTGGGTTAGACTACTCTAGTGAAGTGTCTAAAGTTGGGCAAGGCAGTTTTTTTCCAACCAACCCATGTTCTTCGAGTGTTACAAAGGGTATTATTGCGTTTCCCGCAAGATGTTACCCCCCACCAAGCCATTATTACCGACATATTATATAAAAAAACAATAACACGAAGTGATAGTATCAGGAAAGGAAAGCAATGAAGGTTGGTGGAAATTAATGTGGTGGTGTGGTGATGAAGCCATGAATTTTAGCCTTGACAGTGGCATTTCAGAGCTTTCCATAAATCAGAGGACAGCTCGTTCCTCCGCGCCCGCTTAATATATTGTGTGTGGAAGATAGACACAATGTGTTCATATTTATTTAGTCATAATAAAATATCAACAGTTCATTTCAACACCATTTACAAGTCTAATATCAACGTATTGTCTTATAGTGAAGAAGAAATATGTGGAAATAATCTAAAATAACAAGCGATATCAAATACCAAGCAGAGGAAAGCGCTGGCTTCGTGGCTTCGTATTCTATGTTACGAGTGCAGTTCCGCATTTTCCTGGTTGCAGCCTGAAGAGTAAAGATTGCCTTGATGATAGCCAAACTTCAATTCCACCATGACTGTGTTTGCGTTGCGAGCCGCCCAAGGCAAAAAAAATCACCCCCCCGGTACAAATATACTGTATATACAAATACCATACAGAATAATTATTTTTTTAATCAAAAAGTATAGCAAATATCTAGTACGGATATGTGATGCTTTATTTATTTATGTTTTAAATTAGAAAATAAAGGCCATTAAAGAATTGAATTTTTATGATTTTAGAGGCAACTGCACATTATTTTGTGAGTTTATGGTAATTACCAAAAAAATGTAAATACAATCTTCTATATAAATAAAAATGTACGGTTCAAAATCTTAAATCTGAGAAAGTTCTTCACTGATTGCTTTGAAATTTTGACACAACTTTGTATTCGAATATATGATATAATTATATTTGTCCTATAATTGGCAATTTAGAATTTTTATACGACAAATTTGTGTTTCAACGTAAATGGGTTGTTTAACAATTAAATTTAAACCCATCAAAAGAGTTTTTTTAATATCATAATTTTTGCCTAGTACAAAAGACGTGATTATTTTTTTTATAATTTCCACTGAGGTTAAGGCCGAGTGTAGTTTTTTATTAATTTAAAATAATGATTATATTATTAAGCAAATCGATTATGATAGTGTTTTCAACAAGTAAAAAAATTTTTATACATTTTTTAAATTAACATAGGCTTAGTAATTATCAAAATCAAATCGAAAATATGACCTTTTTCAGACCGTAATACGTGCGTTTTAAAAAATACTATTAAAGGCTGAATATCGTCAAAAAATACCTGAAGGGGTTTTCTTTAAACGTACGAAAAAAAAACTAAAAAATAAATAAAATAGGTTCGTAGTTTAATTTTTTCATAAACTCTAATTGTACTTGTTTTTTAAATGCAGATTGTAAAACTTTGGATACGTTTATTTAACAAAACTAAACGATAAATTACTGGTATTATATTTTTCCATTTTTTAAAGTTAATTTAAAAAATTTTATACTACAATTTAAGAAAGAACTTTTAGATTTTTAAATTACTTTTAAAACAGGCCGTCTGCTGGCGCCTATTTGAAATTTTAAATACGGTAGAACATCGAACTAAAAGCTTCTTTTAAATATCCCAACAGATGGCGCTATCATGGTTCGCTATTGACTCTTCCCATGTCATAAGCCAATATTCAACGTATAAATCGGTTTCAGTTATTCAAGCCAAACGGCCACTGGCTTAGGTTATGCTATTCTGTACACTATACTGTAAAACTCTCGCCTCGAAGTTTGCGGGATCGAATATCGGAATGGGCAAGTAAATTTTATTTGGTTAATTTGTGTTATTCACAATTAATGAATTAATATACGTATGGTATATGCGCGGTACGTTCCATAGTGAAAGATACTCTCAGTATCGCCTGGTGTAAGACCACCATTCAGAATTGAAACGTTGCTTGAAATGGCTTTAGCCGTGTTTGGTGACCAAATCTGAATAGCCAGGTAGATTCACTTATTCAATAAATAATACCCGTTCTGCGGTCTAAATTTAAATAATGATTTGTGGTCTTTCATCGGGGCGATACTGACAGTATCTAACGCTCTGGAAAATGCCGCAAATATAATACTTATGTACATTGTGAAATAACACAAATTATTAAAATAAAATGTAGGTTGGTATTCGTGCACGCCAAGATTGTAACCCGCGACGTCACGGAGGTCGTCATCCTGTTGAGTCGGGCCATATCTCGATATTTATTATTGTTTTTGTAAATTATTCTAAAAAAACTTGAATGAAAAGACAAAACACAAATAACCTGACATTTTTAGGTCGGGATATCAATTTACCGTCCACTGTAAAACAACTTACAAAAATGTCCACCCGCGCAAGGCGCTTTTTAGTTCTGAGTGCTATGTGGCATCGTTGTAAATGAACTGAATGTTGCCAAATCTGAGGTTTTGCTTCACCAAGGACTGTTGAATACAAGCGAATTTTGGGCCCGATGGCGTTTCTGTGGGCCTTAGAAAACAATAATGTTATTTATAACGGTTATTGTTGACCGAGGTAGAACGAACAGAGGTACTCTGTTTTTTGACCAGATGTAGGTATATTTTTTACAATGCGTGCATCTGACGGCCGGCCTGTCCGGTGGTGAAGCTTTGGACTCCCATTCCGAAGGTCGCGGGTTCGAACCCGGTGTACGCAAATAAAGAAGTATTAGCATTTATATCTGAACCTAGATATTTATTCTGGACCACAGAATCAATAAAATTTTATTTTGTTAAAAGTATTTTGGTATTTAAAATTTTAAGTACTTAAAAAATTATTTATTTATATTATTTCATTTAATTCATTGTTATCTATTGAATTTAATGTGTTAATTATTGTGCATAAAACTATGTAAAACCAAATGCCAAAATGTTTTTAATAGAGATATACATAATTAAGAAATTGGCACATACATCATCATACATGTCATAATATGGAAAATCAGGACTAAAGATATATGAAGAAATAATAATAATATAAGCGATTAGTCATAATAGACCCGATATAGTTTTACATGAAAAAATTAAAAAAATTAACTAATATCATTGATGTCGCTATACCAAATTCCTGTAATATTCAAAAATCTGTTAGCGAAAAAATAAGAAAATACACAGATTTAGGAAATGAAATAAAAAGAATTTGGCATTCTCAGACTATAAAAATATTACCATTCGTTATTTCGGCTACTGGCATTATACCTAGCTCTCTAATTAAAAATTTAGGCGTATTAGATCTTTCAAAAAAATTATATATAAAGATGCAAAAGTCGGTCATTTTGAATACATGTAGGATAACAAAAGATTTTTTTAATATTTATGTTGAGGGATCAGTAGGATTTATAGGCCCTGTTAGAAGTTCTACCGAGCCGAACCCTCTGATATGAAAATATCTGGAGTCGGTGAATTATTTTCCCATTTGATCTTTTGTGAGTTGACGTGTTGTTCTTGTATTGTTTTGTATTTATTTTGCTTATATAATGCACTTACATAATATTGATTGACTAGATGATCATTTGTGGAAAAGTGAGTGGAAGGGTTTAGTTTTTCCTATGGGGAAGATTTAACCCGGACAACAAAATCGGAAGCATAAAAAAAAAGAAATGTCAGGCTTTCTGTAAAAATATTAAAATACATACAATTAAATTAAATGTTACCTTGTATATATTCGTTTATATTCTAATTAAATAAATAATACAAAAAAATAGTGCCATCTGGTAACTGAAATTCATAACTTTTATAACGAAGATTTACACTACCGCCATCTTACTGTTTTCAGGCAAACGTTTTTAAAATAAATTCTAGTTAGAAAAAATATTGTTTTGGAAATGAACAACAGAGTTCGTGTGTGTCGAAAATAGTTGATTTTGTCAGGTATACAATCACTCTTAAACGCGACATTCGTTATAGATTCAATTATTTTATTAAAATACGCTTTTTACAAGTTATGCTTTACAATAATAAGACGAATTGTTTGTTTGCGCCCGTATATAAGCAATATGAAAATGAGTCAATAGTTTTGTCCATATAAAAACTAAATTCTTCCAAGAAAGGCATACAGATACAAAATTGGATTGAATCATCAGTACAATATTGTGTTAGTATGCATTTCTCGAAAGTATCGAGTTCTTAAAGGGACAAATCTATTTATTCATATTGCGTATGTACAGGCGCAAACAAATACTACGCCAATGTTTTAAAGATTGCTTTATAACTTGCAGAAAGTGTATTTTAATGAAATAATTAAATTACCGCCATCTATGAAAGTGTAGAATATAATGAACGTTGCGTTTCACCGTCATGTAACAAATAGTTGACAAACTTGCCTCTAAAATCGTAAAAATCGAATTTTAAACACAAATAAATATAGTAGCAAATATTCGTGCTAGATTTTTGTACCACCCTTTGATTTAAAAAAATATTATTAAGTTTGGTTACCCAACCAAACTACCCATTTTGGCCTCAAATACAAATTAAAGTTTTGTCCGCGGCCGCGCAACCGTTCCCGTTGAGAGTTGCACTTGCTTACCTGGTTACTGGTTGACTGGGTAAAGAAGAGAGTCAATAATATATGTTTTTTTTTATAATGATAAACTAATGTTTATAAGACAAGGTTTTATGCAATATTTGACAAGTCAAAATATTTCACCAACAAATATAGATATAATATGTCTCGACGCCATCTAGTGGAAAATTTAGCACTAACAAAGCCTTACCTACAAAAATAAAGTTGGTTGTTTACAGGTGAAAAAAATATAATAAGCAGTAATTGTTGATTGAGGTACTAGTACATATTGAATTATTTGGCGGGTTGGAAATAAGCCGACATAGCTCAGTGGTTCAGAGCACCTGACCGGACAATCACAAGGTACGGGTTCTATTCCCGTTGGCGGTATTTATTTTTACTCGGGAGATATTTTCAATTTGTATTGATATTTCAGGCGACTAATTATTGCTTATAATTATTTGATATGTTTTTTTATCAAGTAGTAGTATTTGTCACAAGTTGTCGTGATTTGTCAACAGTGTAACATAATCTGAGAGTTTTTGTATTGCAGCCAAAAGTAATATTTATTCCTCCTCCATACAAATAAAACGGTTTAAACATTAAATGCGGAAGCCGCCGAATCATTAGCTTTTGGTGTAATACAATAACTCAATAATAACAGGTGTAGCGTATTGTTATTCGATCGGGTATGTATTTTGTCCGTAATAACTTGTGATTACTTATAACCCTGAGGTATCTCAGATCAGCGTGCGTACTGCGTACGTGATCGGATGAATCGATGCCAATGAACCCATTATTCCTACAGATTTTATGGTATCAGAAATCAGAAGGAAATAATATTGTACCTATGGTATGAAGAAATTGTTCAATTAAGAGGAACGTAATATTGTTGCACTCAGAACTAATTTATTAACTCCGACATAACTAAAATAAATGTTAACGATCAAATAATAATAATAATAGTTTTATTTCATCTGAATTGCTAACTAAAGTAAAAATGCGTTAAATGTAAGTACCTACTATTGAAAAAAAATTGCTGAAAATATTTTATACATATTTTTTACCTGTGATTTGTGGGCTAAACTTGGACAGTAAAAAAATCCATATTTCACAGTAGTGCAAAAAGACAATGTTTCTTGTATTTTTATAATGTTATAGAACATGATTATTTATGAAATAAGCTTGTCAAATGAGACCCGTCGAAAATCAAGTAAAATATTATAATAATTGTAGGTTTTGTTAACCTAAAAGTAGTTATAAAATATTTACTTAAGGATCATTTCAAATATAATTTTCTTTGAACTATAATTATTCTTTTGTTGATAAATTAGAGAGAAGACGATCAGAAATTAACCTTTCGAATGAACACAGTGAGTAAACTTATCATAAATAAACCACTCACTAGATCGATCTCTTCGGTCTATTTGTATGAAACAAATTTGTTCTAAAAAAACATAGATATGCCAATGTATAGACAGTAAAATTTCTCATTTGGAGCCTACTTATTATACTTTACACCAATGAAAAACTCTGAAAGTTTTTTCCATAGACTTTCAGAGTTTTTCATTGGTGGATATAGTTAGGCAATCATATGACGTCACAATATTTCGGTTCCAATTTTCTATCGGAGTTATACTCCCCTGCTTGATAAATCACGAAATCTGTCAAAATTTAAACAAAAAAAGATACGCATTTGAAATATAGAATTATGAATGAATTAATTGACAAAATAAAATAATTTTCTTACCTACTTCAACGCTTGTAAGATTTTCTTCGCGCAACTTATTCCTATTTTGAGAATGACACTTCAATTCAAAGCAAATTCGAGTTCATTGAACGTGAAAATGTGAGTTTTCTTTGATCAATAGTTCCTAACCTGGGGGGTAAATACCCCCCGCGGAGGTACAAAGCTATTCTGCGGGGGTAATAAGACAAATAAAATTATAGTAAATAAAATTGTAACATATAATAAAGACTGTATTTGCATGTATTGTTTTCTTCAATAACATTTTAAAGGGGGGAGTGGTAAAATCAGTTCCCCTGATAGGTCATAGGGGTAACAAGACTGAAAAGTTTAGGAACCGCTGCCTTAGATGAAGCGAATACTGCAGTGCCCCCAAACATCCTGATAGATAAAATGAAACCACAACAAACCTTTCAATAATAGATAGTGTAGCCGCTACGCATCAATTACTGTTTCCTTTATTTATTCAAGGGATACTTTTTATTTGCCAATAAAACTAAATGCCACCTTTGCTCCTCGGCATTGAATCCTCAGCCTTTGTGATTGGCGACGATTTATTGCCTCAAATAAATTGCTTTTCTGTGAAATGTTTCAACAAAGGTCTTTGTATTCGATTAATAATAAATATTGCTGAAACCGAGTAATGCTGCAATATTTAATTTTTTTGCTTCACTGTCCACAAACTGGATAAATCTGAATTTTAAACCCAAGCTCAAGGTTTTTTAAAGTAAAGTAGGTACCTATAATCTAACTATTTTTTAGCACAATTTAGAATAGCACAGTGTTTCAGGAAAATGACGGTGATATAAACACATTTGGTACATATGTTATTCCATACATATGGGCATATATGTATTATTTTTACAAGAGTTGGTACCTATTCTATATTTGTTTCCCTATCTATTTCGCTTCGGTTTTGTCGCTTATTACGGATTTACACTACCTATGTCAGATATTACGTGACTTGCAAGTAACTTTGTATTTCAAAAAAATGTTAGTCTACGTGCTCCAGTGTTCGAACAAATTTTTGTGCATTTGAGGTAAAGAACTTCAGATTTGTGGTTTTGAGATAGACCCCTAACAAACTGTACGTTTATATTGATGTACATTGGTAATGTTAACCTCTCAAGTGATTTTCGGCATATTATGCCGACTTTGCAATACGTCTTGGGTGATCGCAGACCATAATATGCCATCTTTGAATCGCAGAATTTGTGAATTTACGATTTTTAAATATTTTTTTGTAAATCCTAAAAATATAGCATAGACAGTATAAAAAAGGTGGATTCATTGGCTATATCAGTTTACATGTCTCCGTATTAAAATTCCGAAGTATTATTTTTTTAATGAAGACCTGAAATGTCCAACTCGCCAATCACTCAAGCACTCGAGTGGTTAAAGGATTTTCGTATATTTATGTATTAAAGTTTTGCGATATCAATTAGTGTCCGTATGACAGCAAACTTCACCGAAGTATTTACTGTACCTACCAACAGATTACCCTAATGCTAATACCTAATAAATAAAAATTCGATCGAATGTTCAGCTTTAGTGTTACCCACAACGAGTATAATTGTGAATATACACATTATGTAAAGGTACCACATTCAAAAACTACACCCCGACCATTCTGGTTTAGAGTGAGATAGCGTATATAGGGGTCAAGAGTGAGTACTCTCACCTGACCTATTTAAGTATTTCAAACATTATTCTTTCTTAGGAACCTGAAGAGAAAATGTATGTCTCTTGATTTTGTCAAAAAGGCCCAGTATTTTTCGTAACGCTTGTGAAGGAAATTCTTATGGCGTCATTTTTTTTGCTTGGATCCAGGAGGTTCTTATTCCCCGCGACAAATACTGCTAATAAAGTGACAGTTCCCCTTTCGGGATCCATTTTTTGTTTGCTATGTTATCTTTATAATATTTTTTTTCATTTTTATTTATTTATTTTGTAAGAAACAAACAGCTTTTATATAATATGCAGTGATAGATATAAATATACAAGTTAATTGTAGTCAAGCCACAGAAGTTTCTTATGTTAAAGTGCATTAGAAATGAAGTTTTAGTTTCTTAAAATTAATTTGTTGTTAAAGGAAGGGGAGAGGAAGAGGAAAATAGGAAGAGGATAGGAAGAGGAAAAAGGAAGAGGATAGGAGATGCTGCCGATACATTCCATACTCTCATATTAATAATCGATCGTACGCATTACTTCATATCGATATTTCTTTAGGTTATTACCAAAAATGTCAATGCTGTAATTTTTTTTATTATATTGTGCACTAGGGTGTATCGATTCTTAACTTTTTTTTTGTTTTCAAATTCCAAGTTGAAAAAAAGTTGCTACTAGGTACCACAACTTACCACAAAAAGTTTTGGATTTTTTTTTAAATGTTTAGGTCTCCCGCACAAGGCCCAAAGTTTTAATTTTTTTCAAAAAAATTTCAAATTTTTTTTAAATTAAAAAAAAAAACGTAACTTTTGTGTTTATTCCAAGTTAAAAAACAGTAATATTAGGGAATAAAAATAAATAGGTAGTTTAAACTTTAAAAAAACATGGTTTTTATATGTACACAAAATTTCATCAAAATTAACAAACTTTAGGGCTTAAAATCCATTCCTTAAAATCCATTTTTTTATAAAAAAAAATTGTTTCTTACTTATTTTTATGCCCTAATATTACTGTTTTTTAACTTGGAATAAACACAAAAGTTACGATTTTATTTTTTTAAATTTAAAAAAAATTGATATTTTTTGAAAAAAAATTGAGGAATTGGGGAATTTTTTCGAATGTTTGTTCTACGCGAGGGTAGATAAAATAAATCAGATTGTCGGGTTGATCTAGACGGAATATGAAAATTTATTAAATTGGTAAGTTCTGGTGAGTCCAGACCATTATTTTAAATAATAGGATTTGATCAAAAATTAGACGTCGTGTTTGGAGGGAGTTAAAATTATGAAATTTAATGGATTCGGTATAATTTGAGAAGTGTAAGTTTAGTTTATAATTTAATGTGTTTAAATTTTTTTTTTTGAATTCTTTCTATTCTTTCGATATGGGCTTGGTATAAAGGAGTCGAGATCGGTGTACAGTGTTCCAGGTGCGGGAGAATATATGAGGTGTAAAGGGAATATAGAGTGTTTATGTTGTGGAAGGGTTTTGCTATGCGAATTATAAATCCCAGCATTTTATTGGCTTTGTTAATGATGTCATCAGTGTGTTGGATAAAGTTTAATTTAACATCCAGTGTTACCCCAAGGTCCCTGATATATTTTACTTCATTGATGTGTGTGCCGTTTAGTGTGTATACAAAGGATATTTTATTTTTATTACGTGTAAACGTTAATTTATTGCATTTTGCGATGTTAATAACAAGTTTGTTTGATTAGCAATAGACAAAGAGACGATTGAGGTCCTCTTGAAGTTTAATGCAGTCGTTGATTGATTTAATAACTAAGTATATTTTTTTATCATCTGCATATGCTAGGTAATTAGCATGTAAAAAACATTTGAGAATATCGTATATATACACATTAAATAATAATGGGCCTAAATGAGAACCTTGAGGTACACCGAAGGGCACAGAGAAGAAGCTGGACTTTGTTCCCTCAACTAAGACACTTTGAAGTCTACTCCAAAGGTATGAAGTGAGCCACCGGAGTAAGGGCCTGTTCAGACACGGCGATAACCGCGCGATTGATAAAATCGCGCGGCAAACCGCGCGATTTTATCAATTTTATCAAAAACCGCAAAAATGTTGACTGTTCAAACATCGGCGGTTAGTTAGCGATTAGCGATCAGTTTCAAGATGGAAGTCGAAGAGGAACTAGCGTGTCTGTGGCTGCTCCTGTGAGTATTTAAGAATGTCAATAAAATCTTTTGATGAACTAATTAAACTAATCAGGGAAGATATTTCGAGCTCTGAAACACATATGATGGCAAGCGTGTCACTAGAAGAAAAACTCGTAGTAACTTTGAGGTAAGATATTTATTTATTGTTCATTAAAATCAGCATATATATTTTCTATTATTGTAGAAGACTGCGAGGCAGTACTATATTGAGATGATGGCGATGGTGACCCAGGCGGAATAACAGCAGAAGTTGATCCACTGTAGTAAAATATCCTTGCGGAGTTGTATACTGTTGATTTTGCCAATACGATGTATTAGGTATTATCTGGTGAGCACTGATGCGAACAGAGGGTGGTAAAGCTTGTCCTTTTTGTATAACTTGAAGCAATTCAATTTTGGTCGCTAAACGTCGATTTTCTGGTACTTTTTTCAGTTCTTTGTATAACGATAAACAAAAAAGTTTATCGTCATCTTGTCTGGAAATATTATTTTCTTGAAGTCCTTTTTCAAAACTTTGTCGTGACTCAATGCTTTTTTCAATTAAATCACTTATTCGTTCTTCTGGTATATTTCTTTTCTTTCATTTAGGGGGACCTACTTCAGTGGCTTCGGTTGCATTGGCGTTTAATTGATGTGTCTCATTATTGTCTTCGTCTATTATTACATTTGACTGTTCATTCATACTGTTAGTAGTTTCATCGTTGTCTACACTCTTCTGCAGGAAAGAAAGCCTTGAAAAATACATATATTGGGCTCCTTTACGAGCACCTGAACCGGAAGGAGTTGTTTTCCCTTTTTTGTATTCTTTATTGTAACAATCCCGTATGTTTTTCCATTTTTTTTGGAGTGTTGTACCTGAAAATAATGTAATTATTAATTTTCTTGTTTTAGGTATCTTGGTACGGGTTGTTCATTTTGAGAATTAAGCTACAACTATCGCCTTGGAAAATCTACGATTACAGGAATTGTCCGTGAAGTGTGTAAATCGTTGTGGAAAAAGTTGGTTGGTAAAGTTATGGCCGAACCAACCGAAGATTTCTGGAAGAGAATAGCTCAAGAGTTTGAGAGATATGCGAATTTTCCAAATTGCATTGGTGCCATAGACGGCAAGCATATCCGAGTTATAAAGCCTGTCGATTCGGGATCATTGTATCATAACTGCAAACATTTCTTTTCTATAGTGCTCTTAGCAGTTTGCGATGCCAATTATTGCTTTACTTATGTTGACATTGGGGCTTATGGCAAAAGCAGTGATTCCGCAATATTCAAAAATTCTTTATTTTATAAACGACTGATAGAAAAATCATTAAATATACCACAACCTAAACCAATATCTAATGTAGATTCAACACCACTGCCTTATGTCATAGTTGGAGATGAAGTCTTCGGTTTAGCAGAAAATTTAATGCGACCATATTCAGGCAAATGTTTATCACATGAAAAAAGGATTTTTTAAGGAACTAGCACTTAGAGCTAGTTCAGACACGGCGGATTCCGCGCGGATGCAAACCGCGCGGATCGACCGCGCGGATCTTAATAATATGGCATCCTACAAGAACGTTCGTACAATACCGCGCGGACCACGCATCCGCGCGGTAGCCGCCACTCGACCGCCATAAAATGAATTCGCGCGGACGCCGCGCGGATCTATTTCTATGACGTGCCATCGGCGCGTTCAGTTGCTTCGTGAAATCCGCGCGTATCGGTCGTGTTACAATGGATCGCTTCGACACCGAATTATTCATTGACGAAGTGGAAAAACGACCAGCTTTGTGGGACATCCAGTGCGCAGAGTATTCTAATAAAATTGTCAAAAATGGAGCTTGGCAGGAGCTAGTGGAATTTTTCGGTGAAAACGAGGATTCATTAGAAAAAAAGGCACTTTTTGGTTAGTAATTTTTATTTATTTTACATGTTAAGTTAAGTAGTTTACATTCTTTGTGATAGATACCAACTTATACGTAAGATTATATTTTTGTGTCTTGCCATTCTACACGACCCTCATTTACAAAGTAATTAGCATATCTATCTCTAATGTTTAAAGATGACGGTGTACCTCTTCCTGCATGTAATCTATTAAGATTACTCATTGGCGCAGTGTATAAAGTATCTTCATACTGCATACCATCTCTTTTTCTAACAAAATTGTGTAGCACGCAACATGCCTTTATTATGTCTTCGGCAAAGTCTATGTTAACGTTTATAGGCCTATGAAAAATACGCCACTTGTTTGCTAAAATCCCAAAAGTGCACTCAATATTACGTCGGGCTCTAGATAACCTATAGTTAAAAATTCTTTTTTCATATGTTAACCCTTTTCCTGGATAGGGTCGCATTAAATTTTCCGATAAACCAAACGCTTCATCGCCAACTATAACATATGGTAATGGTGTAGGATCTGTGTTAGATATTGGTGTAGGTTTTGGTATATGTAATGATTTTTCTATTAATCTTTTATAAAATACTGAATTTTTAAATATTGCAGAATCACTACTTTTTCCATACGATCCAATGTCAATAAAAGTAAAGCAATAGTTAGCATCACAAAGTGCCAGCAGCACTATAGAAAAAAAGTTTTTGTAATTATAATACAAAGATCCAGAATCTTTAGGCATTGTAATCCTTATATGCTTGCCATCGATGGCGCCTATGCAATTCGGGAAATTTGCAGACTTTTCAAAGTCTATAGCTATTTTCTTCCACGTGTCTTCACTTGGTTCGGGCATGAGCTTTTTGGCGATTGTTTTCCACAAAGCTTGACATACTTCACGGACAATTCCCGTAATTGTAGATTTGCCAAGACGAAAGTTGTAATGAAGTTCTCCAAAGGAACAACCAGTACCCAGATATCTGAAACAATAAAATAACAACACAAATTTATAAGACTAAACAATTCCTTAACGATAGTGATATTTTTTTCAGGTGTATCATTGCAAAAAAAGTGGAAGAACATACGTGATGCTTACAATAAGGAATTCAAGAAAGGAAAATCAATTCCTTCTGGTTCAGGTGCATGTAAACGTTCAAAATACATGTATTTTGAACGGCTTTCTTTTCTTCAAAAGTCAGTAGAAAACAAAGAAACAACAACAAACATAGAAGAAGCGAAAACTGAGGAAAGTGAAGACATTAACAAAGACCAAAACAATTTTGTCCACGCACGTGAAATACGCTCCCTGCCCAATAAAAGAAAGAAAATTAAAATGGCATCAGAAGATCGATTGGCTAGCATATTAGAAAAGAGTATTCAGTCACGAGATAAAATACAGAGACAAATCAATGATAATATTTCTAATCAAGATGATGATAAGCTTTTTTGTTTATCGCTGTACAAGGAATTAAAAAAAGTTCCAGAAAACAAGCGTTTGACTACCAAAATCGAATTGCTCAAGGTAATAGAGAAGGGGCAGATATTACCATCGCCGGTTCGCATAATAAATCAACAAAACATGCCTAATACAAGATTTTTTGCAGAGTCAACAGTACTCGAACCCACTAGGATATTTTACTGGATATACAATCCCACCAGCGTCTCCATCTCCTTCATCAAGCATTAGCACTGACTCACAGTCTTCTATCATACAAAATATATATACTGATATTATGTAAAAATAAAGACCTTACCTTAAAGTAATCACGAGTTTTTCTTCTTTTGACACGCTCGACCTCATATGGGTATCAGAAAACGCAATTTGTTCACTGATCGTTTCAAGTAATTCATCAAACGAATTTGTAGACATTCTTAAATAGTTAAAATATTTAGGCTCAAAATTCCTCAACTTTGGGTATAAAGTCATAAACTGACCATGGGTGAGCCGATCACGCAAAATTGGATGCACCCAATACTTTCGTTTTTTTTTTTTTTAGGAGTAAGTACACACATATTGCTTCTTCGACTTCCATTACTGAAATGAAGCGGCCGTCACCCTGTCACCCTACCCCACTCCTCACGCTCACCGCGCGTGTCTGAACACTTTCAATCCGCGCAGATGGGAACCTCGCGATTTGCATCCGCGCGGAATCCGCCGTGTCTGAACTAACGCTTAGTGCTAGTTCAGACACGGCGGGAACCGCGCGGTTTGAGAATCGCGCGGGAACCGCGTGGGTCTTTACGCAGGTATTTATATGAGGTATAATAATCATTCAGACATAATCGCGCGGTTAGTCCAACCTCGCGATTACCGCCACTCAACCGCTAGAAAATAGAATCGTGCGGCGCCCACGCGGTATGGAGATCTTCCTCAGCGTGCAGTAGCGTTGCGGGCACCGCGCGATCAACATGTCACGACGAGAGCACGCCTGAGCTAGCTATGGAGTTATTTATTGATAAAGTGGAGAAAAGACCTGTAATATGGAATCTTCAGTGTGCGGATTATTCGGATAAAATTGCAAAGAACCGAGTATGGCAAGAGTTGGTGGAAATATTTGGAAATGGTGAAGACACGTTGAAAAAAAAATCTATTTTAGGTAAGAAAAATTTATTGACATTATTATATTTTTGAATCTTGCCATGAAACACTCCCTTCGTTCACGAAGTAATGAGCGAATTTATCTCTGATATTTAAAGATGACGGTGCCCCTCTTCCTGCATGCAAGGTATTGAGACTAGTCATTGGTGCAGTATATAAAGTATCTTTATATTTTATACCATCTCTACTCCTCGCATAGTTGTGTAGAACGCAACAGGCTTTTATTATGTCTTTGGCAAAGTCTATTTTCACATTTATAGGCCTGTGAAAGATACGCAATTTGTTAGCCAAAATACCAAAAGTGCACTCAATGTTACGTCGGGCTTTCGATAACCTATAGTTAAAAATCCTTTTTTCATGTGATAAACATTTGCCTGCATATGGTCGCATTAAATTTTCTGATAAACCGAAGGCTTCATCTCAAACTATGACATAAGGCAGTGGTGTTGAATCTACATTAGATATTGGTTTAGGTTGTGGTATATTTAATGATTTTTCTATCAGTCGTTTATAAAATAAAGAATTTTTGAATATTGCGGAATCACTGCTTTTGCCATAAGCCCCAATGTCAACATAAGTAAAGCAATAATTGGCATCGCAAACTGCTAAGAGCACTATAGAAAAGAAATGTTTGTAGTTATGATACAATGATCCCGAATCGACAGGCTTTATAACTCGAATATGCTTGCCGTCTATAGCACCAATGCAATTTGGAAAATTCGCATATCTCTCAAACTCTTGAGCTATTTCTCTTCCAGAAATCTTCGGTTGGTTCGGCCATAACTTTACTAACCAACTTTTTCCACAACGATTTACACACTTCACGGACAATTCCTGTAATCGTAGATTTTCCAAGGCGATAGTTGTAGCTTAATTCTCAAAATGAACAACCCGTACCAAGATACCTAAAACAAGAAAATTAATAATTACATTATTTTCAGGTACAACACTCCAAAAAAAATGGAAAAACATACGGGATTGTTACAATAAAGAATACAAAAAAGGGAAAACAACTCCTTCCGGTTCAGGTGCTCGTAAAGGAGCCCAATATATGTATTTTTCAAGGTTTTCTTTCCTGCAGAAGAGTGTAGACAACGATGAAACTACTAACAGTATGA
This sequence comes from Hesperophylax consimilis, assembly GCF_061612785.1. NCBI lineage: Eukaryota > Metazoa > Arthropoda > Insecta > Trichoptera > Limnephilidae > Hesperophylax > Hesperophylax consimilis. The sequence continues at coordinate 29,485,719 of NC_142838.1, forward strand.
ATAAACAGTCAAATGTAATAATAGACGAAGACAATAATGAGACACATCAATTAAACGCCAATGCAACCGAAGCCACTGAAGTAGGTCCCCCTAAACGAAAGAAAAGAAATATACCAGAAGAACGAATAAGTGATTTAATTGAAAAAAGCATTGAGTCACGACAAAGTTTTGAAAAAGGACTTCAAGAAAATAATATTTCCAGACAAGATGACGATAAACTTTTTTGTTTATCGTTATACAAAGAACTGAAAAAAGTACCAGAAAATCGACGTTTAGCGACCAAAATTGAATTGCTTCAAGTTATACAAAAAGGACAAGCTTTACCACCCTCTGTTCGCATCAGTGCTCACCAGATAATACCTAATACATCGTATTGGCAAAATCAACAGTATACAACTCCGCAAGGATATTTTACTACAATGGATCAACTTCTGCTGTTATTCCGCCTGGGTCACCATCGCCATCATCTCAATATAGTACTGCCTCGCAGTCTTCTACAATAATAGAAAATATATATGCTGATTTTAATGAACAATAAATAAATATCTTACCTCAAAGTTACTACGAGTTTTTCTTCTAGTGACACGCTTGCCATCATATGTGTTTCAGAGCTCGAAATATCTTCCCTGATTAGTTTAATTAGTTCATCAAAAGATTTTATTGACATTCTTAAATACTCACAGGAGCAGCCACAGACACGCTAGTTCCTCTTCGACTTCCATCTTGAAACTGATCGCTAATCGCTAACTAACCGCCGATGTTTGAACAGTCAACATTTTTGCGGTTCAAACCGCGCGATTTTATCAATCGCGCGGTTATCGCCGTGTCTGAACAGGCCCTTAGTGCTGTCAGAAACCGCCGACCAATCACAGGACCTTTGAGTGTCGATTGTAAAAGTTTTAATCGTTTTTATATGACAATTTATCATATGAAATACTTTGTAGACACCACTTTTAATCAATAATAATCTACATTAACATGTTGCTTCTTCGCCAGGATAATGAAAATTAACAATTTATTAATTCTACATGTAATGATATACATATAATAAAACTTATTTTTAAGAATCAGAGTTTGCGGTTTCATGTGAATATATGTATTTTAAGCTTTTTCACCCAAGTTCCTTATTTTATTAGTATTTTGACTTCCGCATTCCTTAGACTTAAATCTTACTGACTCCAATATTAAATTCTAGTTCCTTCTTCAGGGTGTTATCCCCATAGACGTCAACCCTTTCACCCGCTCTTTGGTTTCCACTTATAGAGCATATTTAAAAATTATTAAAAAAAAATCTTTAAATTTATTTTTTGAATTATGATTATTTCTAATGTGATTTATATTATTTTTAAACCTCTAAATGTTATTAATTTTCATTAGCTAAGAAAAAAACCTAACACAAACAATTATTTATTTTCAAAAAATCGTTTTTTGTTTTTGTTTTTTTAATTGCCGGCAACCCGGGCGTTTATTGCAATAACATAATCTTATACAAACATGAAAGTAACCCGCCTCACTTGAAGATTTCTGTATACCGTGTAAAATCGTATGCCCAATCTCAATACTCACGGTATTTAGTAAATTTTTGAGACAATTGTCTACGATCAAATTTACACAACAATTGTTCGTAATATACAAAACCAACAACACGGATTTCTTCAAAAAAGATCAGTACTTACAAACTTGGTTAATTTTACGGAATATTTAACATGTAATATAGACAATAGAAACCAAGTAGATGTAATCTACACTGATTACTCTAAGGCCTTCGATAAGGTAAACCATTTCATTCTAATTCAAAAATTAAAACAATTAGGCATCCATGGTGACTAAGTAGCTACCTCAGAGGCCTCTGCGATTTACAATTTATTTCAAAATAATTCATGTTTTTTTTTTTAGAAAATATGCTAAACATTTAAATTGTATTTTTTGTTTGTTTTCATAGCGACTCGAATGGAATTTACCTTACCAAGGTACATATGACGTCACGCGTGGCCCGTCCGATTTCGATCGTTTTGGCGGGTTTTGGAAAATGAATTTGAAAATTATTTTAACTGTGAAATCAACATTTGTAAGTAAACTGAAATTTAGGTTAGAAGATTCATTATAAAAATAAAATCTTTTTGGCAAATCAGAACAAAAATGGCTCTGTTTCTTGGTCTTGAGATAAACACAACAAAAACGAATAATAATAATCGTTGATCGAAACGCACCGCTTCTATGTTTTGATGTCCCACATGCACATAAGGCCGGACCTATAAAATGAAGGGACTTACTCTCTCTCTCTCTCGGATTTCAGATTGGTGATATCTGACGCCTGGGGTTATAATATATACAGGGTGTATCGGCACTAACCCGACAAACTTTAACCAGCTATTCCTTAGCACATTTGGAGTAAAAAATGTTATGTGCACTTTGCTGTCCGGTAACGTTTTTTTTTAATAAAAAATTAATTAAACATATTTTCACCACATGTCACCACTGTTTTATCCTTTGTCAAAATTTGAAAGCAACATCGCAACTCTCGCGTGTTGCTGCGAACGAAGCCCGTATTACATAATCCAGTACCAGAAAAGAAATATTTTATTTAACAATAATGATTATTCACATTTTTCGTATGCGAATCACTGATTGTCTTCTTGTATTGTACACATCAGTTTTATTTTTGTATCTAAATTGTTTCACCTCTGGAATGCTTTGGTTTCACCTCTTACGCGTTTCACGTATTAAATAGTCTAATTTTGAAACTAAGAAACTAATTAGTAGATTTCCTGAATTTATAATCGAAGTCCAATAATTCTGAGCACTTTTAAAAACAATTTTCCTCACTTAGGTACTTATCAATAATAATAATTGGATTATTTGAACAGCGCCGTTGTTTTTTAAATCACCGTAAGTGCTCTGTCAAAATGTTACTTGCTAGGCTATCCTACAACGTATATTTTTTAATAAATTTAGTTATTTACAACTTCGCGGAATGTGATTTATGAATATTATTGCTTATGTTAAAAGCCTTCCAGAATTACCGGAATATAACGAGCAGCTTGACACACTTAAGTTTATTTCCACTAATTTGAAGGTACAAAGAATGTATAGTTTTAAAAACAATCCCGATGAATCAAAAAACGGTTCATATAAAACTGCTGCGCAACACACTGAGACAAAGGAAAGCACTCACACAAACGTCATGACTGCATTGGATTGACCACCTGCAAATGAATGCTGCCAGATTGCTAATTTATTTAAACAATAATTATTAAATTTTATTTAAAATATCGCAATTTTTTTAAAAAATCGACAATAAATTACAACTATAATTTAAAAAAAATATTCTTAACCCCACGCTTTTTCGTAATTGATTAATTAATTCAGAATTTAAACGTTGCTTGAAATGACTAGCCGTATTTGGTGACCAGATCTGAATATCCAGGTTCAGAATTTAAACGTTGCTTGAAATGACTAGCCGTATTTGGTGACCAGATCTGAATATCCAGGTTTAGAATTTAAACGTTGCTTGAAATGACTAGCCGTATTTGGTGACCAGATCTGAATATCCAGGTTCAGAATTTAAACGTTGCTTGAAATGACTAGCCGTATTTGGTGACCAGATCTGAATATCCAGGTTTAGAATTTAAACGTTGCTTGAAATGACTAGCCGTATTTGGTGACCAGATCTGAATATCCAGGTTCAGAATTTAAACGTTGCTTGAAATGACTAGCCGTATTTGGTGACCAGATCTGAATATCCAGGTTTAGAATTTAAACGTTACTTGAAATGACTAGCCGTATTTGGTGACCAGATCTGAATATCCAGGTTCAGAATTTAAACGTTGCTTGAAATGACTAGCCGTATTTGGTGACCAGATCTGAATATCCAGGTTTAGAATTTAAACGTTGCTTGAAATGACTAGCCGTATTTGGTGACCAGATCTGAATATCCAGGTACTTCCTCACCTTCCACTCCTTCCCTTAGCCATAAAACTTACCCCAATTCAACATAAAAATTGTTTAAATTATCGGATGTAATGAAATGCATAATAATTAGACCCCAAAATACTTAATTATTCAGGGAAATAAACCCCTGAGTCATCAGTTGGAAATACCAACGACATTAAGTGAAATTAACAATGCAATAATCCTATTATTGCATTGTTTAAAATTTCACTTAATTATTAGCATTAGCAAATAATATTGGGATTAGCAAATAATAATTTACGACAATTTACTCGGAAATCAATAAAGCCAGAATAATAAAAAAAGAAAGTTATCACTTACGTCGTCTGTAAGTGGCTTTACCAAAGTTTGATAATGCCGTCAGAAGGTGAAACAGCTGTCACGCGTAATAATAATTACAACTAGCAGAACTTGTTTATAAACACACTGTTTTTATAAATTTTTTAATAAGACTGTTAAAATAAAAAAAATCTCTAAATTGAAATGGAGTTCTACAAACTAAACTTAAAATCAAATAAATTTATTGCGAAGGTTCAAAGTACTGTACTGTAATATTATATTAAATAATTTTTACGTGTTTAATTATTGTTTAAAGTCAGATTAAAGCGATTAAAAAACCCACCTGGCAATTCTTATTCGAGTTTCGTTGTTTTTACGTATTGGCGCGCTTACAAGCATCAGTCGTCTCATTTTTAACCATTAATATTTAGTGTGTAGGAAAGAGAGAAGACGCTTTTCGACACACTTGTCGAAAAACTTGTTGAATGCCGACGGGCATACTCTTCTACAGATTTTATTAAATATTGATATGTAGGTAATATTGATGTGTAAATGAATGACATTGTGAGAATTTTACCAATAAATAATAAATGAAAATGCGGACATGTAGTTTATGTTAATTTTTTTATTGGAGCATTTGTTCGAAGTGACTACCATTATTTTCGATGCAAGCGTGTAGTCTTGTTATATTTTGATTATTTAAGTTTGCAGGATTTGCTTTAATTTCTGCAGCGGCTTCCATCACTCGTTCGAGCAGTTGCTCTCTTGAGGCTATTGGCTTAGCATACACTTTTTCCTTGAGAGCCCCCCACAGGTAGTAATCCAGGGGGGTCAGGTCGGGTGATCTTGGTGGCCAAGCAATGGCCGGACTTCCACGGCCTATCCAACGACCAGGAAACTCGACATCCAAGTAGTTCCGCACGGCAATCGAATAGTGTGGTGGGGCTCCATCGTGCTGGAACCACATTCTCCGTAGTAATTCGAGGTTCACATCTTCCAGAATCTCGCCCAGTTGCACTTGTAAGAACTCCAAATACATCGGTCCATTTAGTCTGGGAGGCAACTCGATTGGACCGAGTATTTGATTTCCCAGGATTCCTGCCCACATGTTGATGGAAAATCTGTCCTGGCTCGACGACTCCCGAACAAGCTTGGGGTTTTGTTCAGCCCAATGGTGCAAGTTGTGCACATTTAGCACTCCTGTTTTAGTGAACTGTGCTTCGTCGGTAAACAATATGTTTTTCATGAAGTCTGCATCTCTTATGACATTATGCAGCATTCTTCTGCAGTACACGACTCTGGAAAAGTGGTCATTCTCCATGAGGCCTTGGCAGCGCCTATAGTGAAAAGGTTTGAGCCCGTGCTTCTTCAGAACTCTCCATACCGCCATGTGTTCCCTGTGTCCTATCATCAGAGCGACCCGACGCACGGACAGCGTGGGGTCTTCGGTAATTAAGTTCAGGATTCTCTCCTCAACTGCCACAGGAACGATGTTGTGTCCTCCGCCGGCGCCTTCAATCCGTCCGATGCCACAGTCACGCAATTGTTGATACATCTGAAACAAAACAACAAATAACAACTGCTTTTATTATTCAGCTCAGTAATAATGTCAAATAAACAATCGCGGGCTTTTTCACTCATTTTATTTTTAAAGAACACTTATTTTAGGCACATATCAGAAAACTTACGTTTTCTCTTCATTTATTTCATTTTTTTATAGTAAAATGTATAACAAAGTGTTTTAAATTATAATTTTCTTAACTAGGTACGGTTGATATCTTGGATTCACAGGGGTGAAATTGAATTCAAGTAATTTAAATAATCCCATGGTGAGAAAGGGAGTGAATTCAATTGCAGTGAATGATGCATTTATTAGAGATTAAAATTAATTAACTTTTTAAAACGCCGTTTAGTGACCACTGAACACAAATCACCTAAAGTACAATTTACATTTTTAAAGTTGGTGGCCCCTTGTTATGTTTTTAATGTTCCCAGTTTAAATTTCAAAAGCGCTTTTTGGCATTATCAATGAATGTAAATAGTTTCAATAAACAATTGATAGGGTACAAACCTGGACAAAGGTAGCATGGTGTGGGACGCGTCTTCCAGGAAACCTCATGCGATACTCCCTTACGGCTGCTCGTGAATTTCCATTGCAAAATCCATAAACAAAAACAATATCTGCTTGCTCGGCAGGTGGATAATTGAGGGGCATATTTCAACAGTAAAAACTTAGATAACAAAACAAAAACGAAACTAGAAACTTGATGACATGCGAACTCCCAAAACAGCACTGACCACTGATACGAGACGGGGTGGCGGGAACCACACGGGACTTGAGACAGAATATGTGTGAAAGAGATGACAGTAGCGCGGCGTTGCCAATTATTTTACCCCTATACTGTGGGCAGTAGCGGAGTGTGGAAATTTTATTTATTTTTTGTTTTTAAAAGAAAAAAAATGTTACCGGACAGCAAAGTGTACATAACATTTTTTACTCCAAATGTGCTAAGGAATAGCTGGTTAAAGTTTGTCGGGTTAGTGCCGATACACCCTGTATAGGACATTAAACTTTGTAATTAACGATTCAATTAAAATTACACAGGAAGCTTTTATGCAGGTAACAGTTAACTGGTGTTTAAAAATGTACACTGCGTATACATACCTACACCATAATGAAGCAATGTATAATTTTTTATTTATATTGTTTTCCATAAACACAATTTGAGTACCAATCAATAAGCAATGCACTTATAGGATCGGCCGAATAAATTTTCAAATAATTAATAAAACATTTAACATTTTTTTACATTGTAATGCATTGATTAATGGGGTGTCTTTTAAAGATTTACGGTGTTTCCATGTGTTTTTGATGTTGTTGTTAATATTTAGTTTTATCACACACAAATCTGTAGGTATCTCTTATTTATATAAACTTCTCATCAAAAATAAACTAATTTCGATTGTCGGTGCGTTAAGTGACATATTCCCTAGTAAAATTATTCACGTTCATTTTTTTTAATTTTCAAATATTAACTGAATTTTAACAAGCGGTAAAGGGAGCAACTAATTTCAAAGATAAAATAATTAAATTTATTTTTAATTAATAATTTCATATTTGAAATGTGTATTTATAAAGTTTTTAGTTTTTACGGATTTTGTGATTACTAAGTGAATCGAAAAGTAAATTTCGGATCGAATCTGATAATATATTGACAATATTTGTTTTTTAATCTTGATACAAATATTTTAATATCCCATGATTTTACACGATTCTGTGATAAAAACATAATAACATAGGCATCTACAACTTAGAAAATAGTAATTTGTATTAAAAAAATATATCTGAATACTTTTTATGGTAAATTGTTTTACTCAGTAGGTAAATAAAACTTGTAAATTCACTGTACATATAGCTTTGTATTAGTGATTGACGAACGGGTGGATGCAATCTGTTATAAATTGAAAATAGTTTGACTAGTCTATAGTTAGTAATAAGATAGATCATTGAAATGTATTATATATTTGTACAGCGCCCTTTGGGTGATTTTGCACAAAAAAGCGCTATACAAATCATCCAAATAATATTAACTTCTTAGTATACAAAGCCTTTCACTGGGCTTAACATCTGTATGGATGATTTTACCTCGTTTTGTTGTTTTAATAAAGTTTATCAAAGAAAATGATATATGAAAAGCGGTCCTACTGCGGCTGATTTACCATATTGTGCTCGCGTATGCTAATAGCCTAGAGCAGGGCTCTGCAATCTTTTATTGTAAAGGACCTGATGGAAAAAAATTGGCTCAACGGACCAGGATTTCCCGAATTTTGAGTCCCAATAGCCTCGTAGATTTCGGCGGAACCCCAGATACATTTCGCAGACGAAAATATCGCAAGCTTCAAGGTCGAACGAATAAATTTAATCATTTGGAAAATCAGTTTCCAAAGAATACTGAGATTTGTTTAAAAGGAGCATTATTAAAATTTATGAAGCGTAGATGCCAAGAAGAACACTGCGGGCATTTTTTTATACGTTGCATAAAAGGTTTTAATCATCCTGAAATCTTAAAGAATATGTAAGAAAAATTGTAAATTTGGGCTGCTGATTCAAAACATTGAAGACAGACTAAAGTCACAAAACACTTGTGTATTTAAAAAACAACAGAACCTGAAGATCTTAGAATATTGAGGCAAAATAGAAAATTAATAATATGTAATAAAATTAAACTGGCAAAAAGATTTAATAGGTATTTCAAGACATTTTTGCGTCCGAACGTATTTTATTTAGTCATTTGTCCGAATTACTCTTTTAAAAATGGACCTTTTACATAAGTACACATAAGTTACATTCTCTCTCTTTCTGGCATTTATCATCACAATTTTTTCAGATAAATTCTTGTACTCCAATCAAATTAAATTTGCATATTGTGTTGTTTGAGAGCAAGTGAGTTTTCTATTCATGAATTCACACCCCACAATCCCTTTGAACAAGATTATCATGATCGACATTTTACACACCATAATTACATGTGACACGCTAGTTGAACACTACCTGTTTTGAGGTAAATTACAATATTGAAGATATTGTAGCCAATCGGCAGTTAACTTATAGTGCGTAATTGTATTTGTTTAAATAGCTATTAAATATTTAAAATGTAAAATCCGTTATTAGTTCGCGGGCCGGATTTGGACCACGGGTCGTAGTTTACCGAACCCTGGCCTAGAGTCTAGGCCTAGAGAACTTGGTGTATCACCTTTCCTATCCTTTAAATCGCCTCCCAGCCCCGAGCCCTCAATGCGGTGAATGTGGAACGGTGATCAAGCTTCGACGCGCGGAGGCTTTCTGCTCCGAGTCGGAGGGGGAACCGGTCCGCAACATTCAGCCTGTGAAATATGCTAGCCACACATTATTAGATGACATTCGGGCAATTATTCTCCTTTAAAGAAAAGGACCCGGATTGGGGAAATAGAAGATATCTCTTAAGAGTATATTCTTTAGAAACTTTCTTATCAATTATTTTATGTTTCTTTACATTTCTTTGGGATGACAATAAGAAGGACAGGCTAACATATCTAAAATCAATGTTGCTTAAATTGGAATTACTTGTTTTAATTTTAACCAGACGGAAGACGGGGGTTCAGCAGACAATCTGTTCGCATAAATCATTATTCACTGGAGTCGGTATATGGCGTGGTGAGATTTGCAATTTCTAATTTTAAAGACAATATAACCATTTCCAGGCCTAATTTAGTAATTTGCATTATGAGCTCTGCATATATTCATTATTGTCTAAAATATAATTATTTTAGATAAGAAATCTACACACAGAAAAAAAGATTAAGTAAACAAATTCAGAATAAAATCTAAGTGATACAATATGATGTGAAAGATGACAAAACGATGTTCAATATTTGAACAACCTAGTGTTGTAGCTTTATCAATCGAAGCCTTGGTCGACTCTGTGTAAATCTAGCTTTGGACAATAATAATTCCGTGAAGACAAGTCTGATAGAAATGGAACAATCTTCGATCAGGTTAGAGAAAGCGCACAATGAACAAATGAACGAATGCACTGCGAGGAATGATGAAGTGCGCGTCGACCGTCAAATGCAAAATACTGGCACTCTCGACCAGATGCAGAAGTCAAGATTAATGAGACTGGCATCCGTGTAGCTGCAGAATGAAGGTTAGCAAAGAGCACTGATAACAAATTGCGAACGCAAACGGAATTTCTAATAGGACTTTCAATCATGCCTTAACAACGGGGTGGCAATAGCGGCCATTAGGAATACCATACATTTCTGTCCCGCATACAAAGCTCTGATAATGAACATTGCAAATAATAATACAAATCATTCATTTTTACTGCGGCTCTCGTGGTTAAATAAAAACTCGTGAGTTAAGAATTGGCACATAACTAGTCAATCCAAGGGAGCCCCTACTATGCCTCAATACAAAGGACTATCCCATAAAAACCGTGGATTCAATAATTCTTCCATTTTACAAAAAAAAATTCACTTTTATTCGAATGACAATTGGACATTGTACCGTTACTTATCACCTTTTTAAAATTCGCGTGCTTGACTCCCACGTTGAATTTAAGAGATTAAGAAGTGGGAACCTTAGATCACATATTTTTTGCTGTCCCTCTCTAAACAAATATCCTCTCTTCTATCCAGCCTTATCTCTATATCCTCTCTTCTATCTAAAACTGCCTCCCCTCCGTTCAAAATCTCATCCCGAATTGTGTCGTGATTCTCCTGCAGTTAGCACTTACTTCGTGTCATCATTCTCCCGACGTTAGTGCATTTACTCCCTGACTCCCTATAAAGGAAGAAAAAAAAGTATTTAATTTATATATTGTTAAAGTAATCTCGAATAGTTACGAACTCAACATAGGACTGGGGGAACTTACACTACATTTTTGGGAAATAATTTATACAATTTTATAAAGGAATTTTGGTATTAAATATATAAGTATCACATAGGTACAATACAGTATAAAAAATAAATTATGTACAAAATATGGATGATTACAAATACAGGAAAAAGAAAAAGGAGGAAAAAAAAATAAGACACAACGAAATATCAAAAGAAAAATACGTATTTTAATTTTTAAATGTGCTTAAAAATATTCCTTTAAAGCATTACTTTGATTTATTTTACTATGCCCCTGTGTTTATACATATTTGGAAGAGAGTCACGTGTAGGAAATAATATACTTCAGAGATTTATTCTATATTTCGCAGTATGTCTTAGAGGAATGCGTAATATTAAAATTTTGCACCTCGTTCCCGAGTAGCTCCTATGTTTGATATCGTCCTAGTGATAGAATAACATTAAAAATTACTATTAGGTACTTCCCTTGCTCTTATCACATATTTCCCAATTCAATCACAAAAATTCTCAATATGAGATACTAGCGGCTTCATTATATTTTAGTCGGTATGGTCGGTCGGTAAAAAAATATATTGTGATGTATTATTTATCGTTAATTTTCTCCTCTTGAACGAGCGAAAGGCAATCAAAAATGAATCATTATTGCGCTGCGAGATAAGATCTTGGTTTGTGGAAGCTGCATTACGTTAGTTCCGCTAGAAGACAGATATGGGAATGTTTCTCAGTACTTAAACTTGCTTAGTTGGTATTTATGAACATATTGCCACCAGTTAGTAGACAGTACTTATACATAGTACTAACTTTAGTATATATAGTCGTTGGTAGGCCTGGCACGAGCTGATACCGCATTCTTAAAAAATTCTTGGTTGATCTTCGTATTTGGTCAATTTGTTGAAAAACATGTACATTGTACAAGCATGCATCGATAAATTCCTGGTTAGAGGCGCATTTAGACAAAGTTTTATTGCACATTCTGATTAATTAGAAGCATTTCTTTGTATGGTGATGGAAATGGTGGTTATAATTATAATACCATATTGCACGGGGCTTTTCTCTGGGTAATGAGTATAATTATTCAATTCATCCCAACATAATGTGACGAGTAGTTAACTCATTTAAAGATACACTGAGACACTGAACACTTTTTGAACACTGAGTTAATGAACACTTGAATTCCAGTAATTTAAAGAAGATAACATGAAATAACTATTTTTAGCTTTTTGCTTTTCCTAGTTTTTTTTTTAAAAGTAAGTAAATAAGTCCCGTTTGTTGCTCCGGCTTTATGCAGAGATTTTCGAAATCTAATGTTTTTATTTTATTTACCTACATAATTTGGCACATTAAATTGTAAAATGTGGGCCTAATTGTAAAATGTGGGCTTATATTACCAAACCATATTTTATAAAAAAAAATGTAGACAATAACCTTCCTCTTGTTTCGCTGGCACATTATGCAAAATTTCGTCGGTCTCGGAATAAAACTGCAGATTTGTATAAAAAAACATTCACGACGTCACAGGGCACAGACACTCTAATTTATATAGATAGACGAGCTGATCGGGCGTTGCACGGGCTTTATGCAGAATTTTTCGAAATCTAGAGTAATGACAGAATGTTCTAAAGTTCGTCGAGTAGCATCAAAATACTTCTTTACGGGGTATTAAAATGGGATGGGGTCACAGACATATGAATATATAGACTAGAAATTAAAGGTGAGGGGTAAAATCAACTGTTGAAGAACGAAGGGGGTAAAGCTGACTGTGATTCGTCAATAAATCAATCTGACAGTATATAGGCATCTCGCATTATAATATCACCATTTAGTTCTTAAAAGTAAAATCTGCTTTTGAATGAATAGACATTTTTACACGGGAGCGCAAATTACTCGCCACGTTATGAACAAATTTGCGAAGTCCAAATTCGGCAAAAAAAATTTCTTCTATTTTCAGAGTCGAATATTTTGTTTACGTATTTAGTTAGGACACTTTTATAAGTGTTCATAATTTACTTCCCAGTAACAACGATGCGCACACTTGAGAATCGCTACATTCGACTAATGTTGGCTCGATGTGATAGTATATGTTTCTACAACTGATTCATATTATACGACGTGAATAAGCTTAAAATGATACTTACATATGGAATGTAATACGACAATTGGGTTAATTCTCTTTTTCACATCTATTTTTACAAGTTTTCATATCACAAGCCACTATTTTGCCGTGTTATTTCATAAAATGCCTCGACCATAGCTCGACGCTAGTTCGAACAAGAATGATGACGTCACATTCTCAAGATTCACGGGAAGCCATACGCGAGCCCAGTCGGCTCCAATGGAACCGGTATGGGGAGTGGGGAATAATACGCTTTTAATCACTTAGGGCAGGTCTACTAATATTCATATGTCTATGGATGGGGTGGTTTTTCGAATTTTCATGAAGACAGTGGACCATCTTCTTATTATGTAGACGATATAATTTTATGTTGTAGCGCTATCACAAGATTCATAAGGGCTAAAAGCGTATGCAAATGTAGGTGACAGTCACAGTTCTTGTCCAAGTTTTGTACCTTTAGATGTCAAGCTTGCACAGCTTCTCCAGGTGACAAACTGGAAGTCAGCCGCTGAGGACAGGAGGAGTTGGAGGCGACTGTTGCAGGAGGCCAAAGCTCGATATGGGCTGTAGCGCCATCGAAGAAGAAGATGTCAAAGGTTAATAATTGAAAGATTGAGTCGAAAGACGCATAAAATAATTAATAGTTGGCCTATGCCATACTTAATAATGTATTGTGTTGCTTAACTTGAACTTGCATATATTATTATGTCGCTAACGGTAGAAATCAACACATGTTTGGACGCGGAATAAAGATGATTCTGTGAGAACCGTTATTGATAACAGCACCTATATCTCTGTTGAACCCATGGAGCTACACAGTACATATTAGGTATTTATATACACTAACTGTTGAACCCATGGTTCCTACCAAGGTTCATCTGATGCATACACAACACATGGCTTCATGCATCTACCGAGAAGAACGGCGACCGATTTACGATAATTTCTTTACACTGTCGTGGGAATACACCTTTAGCTCGCTTAGCATAATCAAAAGGCAATAATAGGTTTCTATACCTACTACCTATCTCATCTTTAGTAATGAAGGTATTACCGTTATAAATTACATTTGGATTGTTGGTGCGCTTAAATATTACAAAAGCACATTAAAATTATGAAAACGTGTTAAAAAAATTTAAAAAAAACATTATGAAAACGTGTTTAATTTAAATGTGACACAAGTGAGAAATGTTTCTTTTTATTTCATTTTTTAGCGAATGCAATTGAAATTTAATATTTTATAATTTAGGACAAAAGTAAAATTTACCTCTAGTTCACTTTATTCCACATCTACGTAAATGGCTAAAAGCAGCATTTAATTGTATTTTTTACACTTACAATTACACATGTGATAGCACTTTATTGATAAGTACTACGGTCTTATTTTAATAAATATTACTAGTGAGATGTGTCTTGTGAATGATTTTAAATCTGAACCTCGCGTTACAGGGGACAATTTTTATTTTAAACCAACTAGCATTTCTGAAGTCACAAATGATTCAAAAATGTCTTTCTCGTGCGGTATTGATTCTTTAAGTGTTATGGTGTATAAAATGTATGTATCCGAATTAGCTGGTCCCATATCTCACCTTGTAAATATTATTATTTTTTTTTTTTTTATAGTGAATACCTCACAAGAGTCCCAACTGCTCCCGTCTGGAGCCAGTGAGACTATGGCATCCCCAATTGGGGGGTGTTGTGAGGCTGAAGGTAAGTGGGGAAGGGAAAGAGGAAGGTGGGGAAGTACCTGGCTATTCAGATCTAGTCACTAAACACGGCTAAAGCCATTTGGAGCAACGTTTCAATTCTGAATGGTGGTCTTACACCAGGGCGATACTGGTAGTATCTTCTACTCTGGAACGTGCCGCAAATATACTATATATTATTTTAATTAATTAATTGTGAAATAACACAAATTAATCAAATAAAATTTATTTGCGCACGCCGGGTTCGAACCCGCGACCTTCGGAAAGGCAGTCCAATGCGTTACCACTGGACTATGCCGGCCGTCAAAGCTTCGAGATTAGCTTCGAGAGTGGGATGTTCCCTTCTCATTGTAAGAAAGCTAAAGTAATTCCCCTTTTTGAAGGTGGAGATCGTCTAGATGTCAATAATTACAGACCTATATCCTTACTCAATACTCTTTCAAAAGTAATAGAGAGATTGGCTAAGTCGAGATTGGTATCATTCTTAGAAACATATAAAATTATGTTTATTAGTTTGGTTTCAGAGAGAATATAGGAACAAGTGATGCAGTGTTGAGGGTATTGTCCCAAGTCACTAGTGCATTAGACTATGGAAACAAAGCTTTGGCTGTGTTCTTAGATCTATCAAAGGCATTTGATACGGTGTCCCATGGATTACTCCTCAAAAAATAATCTTATGTTGACATTCATAGTATAGCACTAGGCTGGTTCACATCCTATCTAAGTGATAGAACTCAACGAGTAGAGATAAATAATCATTTCAGCAATAGCAAACCAATCTATTTTGGGGTTCCGCAAGGTAGTGTGCTTGGACCAATATTGTTTTTAATATACATTAATGATTTGTGTAATTTAGATATTCCAGGTAACATTGTTAGTTTCGCAGACGATACTGCTTTAATATTTGAGGTTAAAACCTAGAGAGATGCTTTTAACAAATGCGATTTAGGATTAAGAGCAGTAAAGAGTTGGCTGAATAATAACATCTTAACTTTGAATACAATAAAATCTTAATATGTGACATTTAGTATATCATCAAAAAGTCAGCTTTCTGACACTCAGAATCTAATTATACATGTCTGCTAAATTGTAATTGCCACCCCTTGGAAAGTGTAGATTGTATCATGTATCTAGGTGTAAAGATTGATAATTTTTTAAGATGGAATGATCATATCGATATGTTAACATAGAGTATCAGGAGACTTACATTTATTTTTAAAGAACTTCGTCACATATTGGACAAAGAGAAATTAAAAACTGTCTATTTTGACTAAGTCCAATCTCGACTTTCTTATAACATAGTATGCTGGGGATCATGTCTCAAGATCAAGGGATCAATTCCAATGTTGAACCACTAAATATAACTCAAAAATTGTCCTTAAAATGATGTACAGAAAAAAATCTGTTATCCATCCAACCTACTTTATAAGGAATGTAATGTTATATGTATAAACCAGCTATATATCACTCAAATACTTCGTCGATTTTTTATCAATATTAAATTTACTGAAAGAACACAACAAACGCGGACAACTAGAATTAGCTCTACATTGAACTTTGTGGCGGTACATACTAAAACTTCTTTTGGTCCAAGAAATTATTTATATCAGACACCACTTATGTTTATATTCTTTCAAATCATATTAAGTCTACCAATTCCTTAGGTAATTTTAAAAAGTTAATTAAGATTTTTGTATTGACAGACGATTGTCTTAATATTTTTTCATCCTTGTCCTTTCTTAAATAATAACATTTAATAAGTCCCATTTGCTAAAAACTGAATGTCACCCTATCTGTCTTTATTATCTACATTGCTTCTTCTTTTGAATAATAATTAATGATTAGTTATGGTTCAAATATTGTTACAATATACTGTCAAATTACCCATCTGGTAACACATCTAATACTCTTATGTTTGCTTCACTCAAATGTAAATTGTTGACCTCGATACAGGCTTAGTCCTAGTGAGGTCAATTTTTATGTGAAAAAAAATTGTTTTATGTATAGTGAGATGCAATAAATAAGTCTTGTTTCGAATTGATCTAATTTCTTCTTTTTATTTAAAAAAAACCTTCTAATTGTGTAACGCAAAATAAGGATGCAGGTACCTACTTAGTGAATTATTTTTGGCTTTGAAATATATGTTTAATTCAGTCCAGTAAGATTTTGATTTTGTCTAGGTATTTATTGGATTCTATGGATATTATTACGTAAGGATCTAACGCGATCAATTGGGTAATCCGGACCTCTGATCGCTAACTTTGAATCACGCTAGTTTTGTAAGTTACTGTTTCCCAACTATGTATTATTTATTGTCAGAACTAAGGTACAATAAATTTGGGTTAGCTTATCATTCATTTAAGAAATCTCATTGATGCCTAGTAAATAAATGACTGTTCAAATTATTACACTTACAATTACGCCACTTTTATTCAATGATAATCAACATGTTTCAAAGCCAATAGCTTCTTCGTCGGGATAATGAAAATTGACGAATAAAAATAGAAATGTATTGACAAATAAGTACAATTAGAGAAAAATATCACAATAAAAGGTGATTAATTATTTATTATTGTACAAAATAAATTAAATCATCGCAAAATAGTAAATTATTACATTTATGTATAAGCATTTTTTTAAATAAAATAAAGCATTTATGTAAAAATCGAAAACTTTTAAAATTTGACATAAAATAATCAAGGAGTAATTTATTAGTATTATTCGTATAACAACATTTAGCTTTTTTCAGTAGCTATAACTAGTGGATGGTTTATGTATTTTATTAGATAATGTATTCAGGGGTAGGATTACTCCTTAAACATAGGTGTTAAAGTGATATGAGTAACCCAATTATCATCAAATTAATCATTTAATAAAGCATACAGATATTTAAGATTGATTGTAGGCAATAGGCGTAATTTCTCAGAATCCATAGACATTTAGATTTAATAACTTAAAGGGAACGCGCTGATTTCAGTTGTACAAATATACAAGGCAAGAAAGAGGAGTACCGAGGTAAAGTTACAATGAGATCGAATTACGAAACGCTAATTATTCTTATCTGAGGTCATTTCGCAGATCAACAGTCGACTGCAATACCAGGGAAACACGAAGCTGCTGAGATTGTTGGTAGAAAATGTCGCACGCAAAAAAGCTATACGTACTACTTGACCCACGAAAGAGAGTACGAATATTATACTGCCAAATACTATTGGCCTGCCTAAGAGTAAAAAGTCAATGAGGGCATGCCTTAAATCAGTCAGTTTATACAAAACTTCAATACAGGAATAGGTTGTTTCAGATCCATGAGGCGTACCTACGTGTCGGTAAATCATGCACGACCGTATGACGAAGATCAAAAAACAAAGCGTAATGAAGGACGCTATGAAGCTTTGTCGTAAAAAAACGTGTCGGGAGAATATAATATGATGCGCAAATTAATGGAAAAAGAAGTCGGTGTATAAATATCTTAAGTATTATCGCTCCAGTTAATCTCAAAACGACATGACAGGATTAAGTTAATCGAATACTTGAGGTGACTCAGTATATCCGAAGAGTTGGTACCTACCTACATTAAATGTGTGGGAATTCCCCTGCGTGGAAATAGCAGTTAGTAAATAGTACAGATAGGTATATATTTTAATATGAATTTAAAGTGTTTTTATAGGATTAGATGATAATTTTTGTTATTTGTTTTTGGGGTGTTGTGCCGTGTTGCCTTTTCTAGATGTGGAAGTTAAGCGAAAACACGATGGTAGCCTAGGGCATACCGTATATAGGAAACCAACCCATACGAATCGATACTTACACGCTGATTCGCACCACCACCCAGCGCAGAAGAGAGGACTTATCCATACGTTGGTGACCCGAGCGACCAGAATATGTGAAGAACATAAAATCGGAGCGGAACTTACAAAGCTGACCGATGCACTGGAGCGTAACGGTTACCCAGCAAGTCAGACAAGGCAAATCATAAGAGCCAAATCTGCACCAAAAGAAGACAGAATTGAACAAGAGTCGAAAGGCTGTGTTAGGCTATTGAGAAAGGAAAGTATGAAGACTGTCTTCGGAACCACGACCAAGATACAAGACTTACTGAAGTCTGCAAAGACTAAGTTTCCTCTGGAAACAGATGGAGTGTATAAACTCAGCTGTTCCGGATGTGACAAGATCTATGTAGGCCAGACAGAGCGGACTATTTCCAATAGGATTTCAGAACACTTCATAGCTTGTAAACTCGGCCACCCTGACAAATCGGCAATTGCCGAGCATTTGATTGACACCGGGCATTACTTTGGATTTGTTCCTGAAGTCCTGGGGAGACCCAAAACTTATAGAGCACGGCTGATTACGGAGGCCATTGAAATTCATAAAAATCCCGTAAATTTTAATAGGGACGATGGAGCTAAGCTCAATAGTTCTTGGTATCCGGTAATTGACGGCTACACCAGAGCTAAACGAAGAAAACCACTTTAAAAATTATACGTTAATGTTTAGCTCAGAGGATTGCAGCTGGCAACACTGTATCACATCCTCATACATAAGCTCACATTTCACCACAACCTCAAATAACACATCTGCCCTGATAATGGACACTGCAATGCTGTCCGAAACGTTGGCTAAAGAAGGAGTTAGCGCAACACGGCATAACACCCCAAAAACAAATAGCAAAAATACTTTTGGCCGTGAAAATCTTAAATTAAAGATGAAAATTATTTATGGTAATTGTTTTCACAAAATTTCTTATTAATTTATTAATATTGCAGAAGCGTTATATAAAACAAGGTTACATAAATAATAAATAAAACACTTGTTAATCTAATCAACGACAGTAAAATCAGTGTAATTTATCAATAAAATCGTTATAATCTATTAATTAAAGCAAAACCACTTATAACAACCAAATTTTAAAAAGCTATCTATTCATGGTAAACATTGATAAAATAAAGTATTATCTCAATAAAATCATTACACAGTTGTATCTATGACTTAGGTACCTATCTAAAAAAATCAAGAAAACTTTACTGATTTTTTATATCCTTACAACTAACTCTAAAACGCTCTACCAGTGGCGTGCATTACTTAATTAACCAAACGTAAATTGTGTGCTGTTTGTGTTTGTGTGTAAATAATTATTGTGAATAGAATATTTGAAAGTGTCAAAAACACGTTTTGTAAAACGTCAATGTATTTTTTGTTCATTTATTCGTTCAAAGAACTGTTAATTCGATTCCCAAATGGCACTAAAAACCAGGATTTTCTTAAAACTTTCTTGAAACATAATGTTGCGTGATGTAACTAAAAAAAGCAAACGGTTTATCAAAAGGTTAAAGTCTGTGGTAGAGGGATAACATTTTGTATGTATGTTATGCAAATAATATGACTAACAATGTAATCTGTATGTTTCACAGCTTTAGTGTAAGCCAGTATGTACATGCAAGGCTTTGTTACTATGGGATAAAATTGAAATAATTCTAACGTTTCATGTACATTTTAAAAATATTTACTATCAATTTTCTTTGATACTGGCATATTATAAAAAAGACATTGAAAAGATAACACAGTAAGTCATTTAAGAGGAATTTCCGTGTCAATCATCTTTGGTAATTTATACATTTTTTTTTTAAATTAAAAAGGTTACGCAAAACGTATTTTAAAAAGACTTTGATTTTTATTGTATATATTGTGTACATAGTATTGACATTTCGCAATAACTCACAAGCATGTGCAAATCAAAACAAAGTGTTTTTTGTGCAAATTTAGAATTTTTTTATTATTTACTGTTGAAATCCCGCGGGATTGTGGGATGCAGGATTGTGGGATTGCGGGATTACAAAACCTACTTTTTTTTTTTTGGTTTTAGGCATTTCACCCTGAAAAGAGTGCTTTGTGCCGGTAACAGTTAAAAATAACAATTTAATCATTGGACTCATTTAGATCGCTAAAACAAATTAAATGTTGAATTCATTCAGGTTAATAAACTTACATAAAGCTGTATGAACACGAGAATTGTTAAGAGATAAAAGGTATGAAATGTTAAGGGGGGACTGGTGTGTGATTTTGATAAGACGGCGGTATATGTTCTTGAAAGATGAATGATTTTTACAGTTAAAGAAAACGTGGTCGAGGGTTTCCTCTTCCACACCGCACTGGCAGACCGGATCATCCAAAACTCTAATTCTAGCCAAGTGGGATGCAATTGAACAGTGACCAATTCTCATTCTCGAAATAACAAAACCTACTTGTGTTGCAAATAAAAAAGTTGATGGAGGAAGTCAAATATACGGCCAAAGGCCAGTTTCAACAAAGAATTGCAAATTCGTCAGTTGATGTCGAACAATTGTGACATAAAAAAATATTCACAGAAATTTATCATATTTTCTGTACAGTAATGTCATCCTTTAAATAAAAATATGTTTCGTTTTTTAGGGTAGGCAAAGTTTTTTAGCCTAAATGTTCTGCACACCAATGGTCTACCTGTCTTACACATATAGTTTTTTAGCCTAAATGTTCTGCACGCCAATGGTCTACCTGTCTTACACATATAGTTTTTTAGCCTAAATGTTCTGCACGCCAATGGTCTACCTGTGTTACACATAGTTTTTTAGCCTAAATGTTCTGCACGCCAATGGTCTACCTGTGTTACACATAGTTTTTCAGCCTAAATGTTCTGCACGCCAATGGTCTACCTGTCTTACACATATAATTTTTTAGCCTAAATGTTCTGCACGCCAATGGTCTACCTGTGTTACACATAGTTTTTTAGCCTAAATGTTCTGCACGCCAATGGTCTACCCATAATTTTGTGACACAAGACCGCCGTATGCACTCTGCATCGTGCATTGATGATTAATCATAAGTGATAACACGTTGATGGTGAATGATTCGTGATAACAGCCGTCCTTTGCTGACTTTCTCTCATCAGGAGGTCACGAGATGTTTAGATGTTTATTGAGAATTTTACGGCAAACACATATTGGTTGATTTTCAGGATACCTACATATTTATTCATTTTCCATTCTTCGCCAGTCATCTTTTTGGACAGCCTTGCAATGTCCATCATCAGCACAAATATGATTAAAGCTTGTCTTGTTCTGATCGGGAGATTTGATATAAGATTTTCTGTGCTATATTAAACTTATAATTTGGTTGATTTTTAGGGTGTTAGCTAATGCCCCCATTTGATCGCATCTTCCCGATAAACCATAAAAGGCTATTCGAAAAATTGACTAGTGAACAAGAATGTAGGTAGGTTTTGAAATCAACCAACATTAAATACCTAAATTTAATATGTCGTTGCTTCTTTCGATACTGGTATAGAGTGTGACATTGTTGTAATATTTTCCACTCGATTAAGAAAGGATGGTTGTTTACGTTTCTAAAATTAGAGTGTATCTGCAATGTAGGTACATTTTCTAATAATAATTTATTATCGAGCATCGACAGTGTTTTATCTACCACAGGTGCTCACATGATAAAAGAACACAAGAAATGCGAAGTGAGCGTGTTTCGTAATCCAAAATCTGACCATTCTTTGCTTAAATGAGATTAGAAGTTTTTATTATACTTAAGAAATATAAATATTTAAATTTCTAATTAACTACGTATTATAAGCTATGTAATATTAATACACAAAGCAATAATAATTTTTCAATGTACATAGTATCTTATCTTATATATAGTTAGTAATAAATTAGAGCGTTGTAGAAATGTATTTTATATTTGTACAGCGCCCTTTAGGTGATTTTGCACAAAAACGGCGCTATGCAAATCATCCAAATAATACAATATATTTAATATTACTATTACAATTTTGCCACATTAAATTATAATTTTATTCACTACAGTTTTTTTTAAATTTATATTCGTTTCTCCGTATTATCTTTCATACGCACAACTGTGTTTTACCATTATTACAAAATTCAAATGCAATGCAAATAGGGATATACGATGTCAGGCAAGTGTAAGAAAGACAGAGCACGTGTTAAATTGTATAGAACCAAAATATACTAAATTAGTGGCAACATTGGTTTGTATTCGGTTCCGTGATAACTCGACGCGATGACAATTAAACACACCATTAAAAAGTGATATGAAGTCCTTAAAAGCAATGAAAAAAACATATAAACCTTACCAATGTTACCTATTTAACCTAATTTATGTTTCATTACTTTTCATGACTTTATATCACTTTTTAAATAATACTAATAATAATGTTTATTTCAGCTGGACAGAGCGGTGTGTGCAATGCTCTGTCTGCCATAAAAAGTTTACATTTAAGTTAATACATATATAAAAAGAATATCAATAAAGAAATAAATAAAAATAATAAAAAATGAAATACATTGATGAGCACATTAGGACTTTATGGTGGCTTGAGTGAAATTCTCCACCTCTGGTGTAGAGGCGCTCCCTGCCACTGGGCAACGGCCTGGACAAGAGTGTTGTCCGATCTCTGGTAGCGCTGACTCGTCCCGGCTATTCTGTGGCGCATTAAAGCAGCGAACCCATGCACCCTTCCTTCGGTGAACATCTGTGAGGCGCTGCATCGCCAGGGGAGGCCAAATAGGGCTCTGTATGCTTTGTTGTACTGTACTCGGAGTGTGTTCATGACGCCTTGTGTGTATGTCGTCCATAGCTCGCTAGTATAGAAGCTCATACAATATGTTTGGAAAAGTTGCTTCTTCACCGGAGGACTGCATTTGTTGAATCTTCTGGCAAGCATGTTAGCTCGCACACTCAGTACTCTTCTTTGACGTTCTATGTCTTTTTTATATCATTTAGGTCATCGGTGATGACATGTCCCAAATATTTGATTTCGCTGCATATTTTCAGGTTGGCCCCGCCGAGACGTATGGGTGGAATGACAGTGGGACCAGTATTTGCTTTAAATATCAGCAGGGATGACTTTTTAGCATTGTACATCAGCCCGTGACCATCAACGTAAGCTTCGCATATTGCCAGAAGTTTTCTCATCGCTCTTACCGATGGAGCTAGTATGACCATGTCGTGGTAAAGGTGTATTGAATTGTTATTTTGATGAGTTATCCGGTCCCCGGGCTAACTTAATCGTGAGATTATAATGCCTATCGATATCTTGTCAATTATTGCAGATTTTACATAAAAAAACGCCCTACTGGGCTTTTACATAAAAATCACAAAATAAATTTAAAACAACATTATAACATGCATAAAAAATATTTAAAAAAAAATTAAATCAAATGACGTGTCATTGAATCTGGCGTGTAACCTCCAAGTACTAATAGTGGTCCCAGAGAGAAGTCGTATGTACATCATCGACGAAAATTCTTCCTTATTACACGTCTTGTATGAAAACTAAAGACAGAAGAAGAAGAACAATGACGTGTGACCTCTCTCTGAGACTACTATAAGTACAGGTTCATTCGCATTAGTTGTTGACGAAGAGGGTTTTATGCATCAAGTATAATGATTAGGTATAGCGTAGAGCTACATAACGAAAAAATAGTACCTACCAATAAATTTTAGGAGGCGGTATCGGTACCGATTCGGGAACCATTCATTGGATTACCAACGCCACATCGTCATAGGTCATCACAAATGAAATATTAGGTCTGGTGACTTACCTGGGTGCTCCGGCTCGTGGGGGTGAGGTTTGTTTGTTGCTGGCGGAGACCCTTTGATCTCTCTGGCCAAAATCCGTCCACCTAACGCACTTTGCACCGCAATGGAAGAGATGTATTCATACCCTTTTCCTACCCAGAACTTCACCTCTTTCCTTCGCTTTAAAAGATCCCACACACAGCATTCCCAAAGAATGGCATAGGCCCCGAGGAAAATTATTTTCTCTCACAGGTAAGTAAGTATTAAAACATAGTAGTAAATTTTAACAGTTTTTTTAGAGGGACCCAGCTGGTTGGTCGCTTTGGATTTTATTTAATTTATTTAACAAATTTCATACACACGTGTATCTCTAAATAGTATAAAATAAAGTCTGTTTGTGCCCTTAGTTTTTCTAAACTAAGTAACGGATTTTGATAGGGTTTTCACTATGATTTAGAGAATTTCTTACGGAAGGTTTATATATAATCCATGCAGATTATACAGGGTTTTCCAATAAGAGGTGTTATTTTGATATTCAATCGTAAAAAATCAATGGTTTCGTTGCTTGTGTGGCACGTAGCGCCGTCTTGTTGAAAGTAAACGTTCTCCAGATCAATACCATCCAATTTCAGCCATAAAAAATCATTAATCATCTCTCGATAGCGCAATCCATTCACCGTAACTGTTGCTCCAGCCTCATTTTCAAAAAAGTAAGGTCCAATGACTCCGCCGGACCATAAACCGCACCAAACAGTCACAAGTTGATAGAGTGGCTTTTCAACAATAACTCTTGGGTTTTTAGAGCCCCAGATGCGACAATTTTGCTTGTTGACGAAGCCACCGAGGTGGAAATGGGCCTCATCACTTAAGATGATTTCCATTTGATTCACTCAAGTGAATTTTAATAATTTATATGCGTTGTTGAAGCGTGTTTCGTTCCATTTTTATTAACGGCGTAGTTTCTACTTGTCAAATTTAAAAAAATGACAGCTTCAAAAGTAACATCTACCGAAATAGCGGGCTATTCAAAATAACACCTCTTATTGGAAAACCCTGTATTTATAGAAAGTAGAGAAGTCGATGTTTTGTAATCAAGTCGTAAAAAAATATTTCGGACGCTTCCATTGCTAACGCTGGCTAAACCTTATGAGATACCTTAAAATAATGAACAGAAAAGTCCACGGTGGTAAATGTCTGTCTCCAAAGGATAACCCTCAGTAACGCCGGGTTAACGTCAGCTAGTTGATTATAAATTGTAGGAAAATTTAAAAATATTTTACTGAAAAGGTATTGCGAACGACGGTGACATCTATGAATTTTGGTACAAAACTTTTCATCGACCAAAGATAACTAATATTTTCTGATAACAAAAACAACCTGTAGTTCATAATATCACAAAGAGTTAAAAGATATACTTCATAGATGTCACTCACACACTATTTTGATGACTTCTGAAACAATAAAATAAACATTATAAGGTACCTATAATACTACACGTGGATTTAATTCCTCACTAATCATGATAGGATCTACCCGATCACACCCTCCTTGGTTGAGGGGCAAGGCTGTCGACTAGAAAGCCGGAGGTCGCGAATTCAAACCCCGACTTAATTTGTGTTACTTCACAATTCATTACATTAAAATAATAAATAGCACATTTGCGGCAAGCTCCATTGTGGAAGATACACTTTCTTAGGACGGATTGTTTCAGAGAATTTAAACAATTCTTCAAATTTCAAAGTTGATTTTGAAGTTCTGTGAAAGATTTTTCAAGTTCGGTTTTTATTTCAGTTCTGTCAAGCAACTAGCTTATAATGATATGATAACAGAACTTGAATAAGACTTTCACAGAACCCGAAAATGAACGTTGAAATATGATGAATTGTTCAAATTCTCCTTAATATCGCTCTGGTGTAAGACAACCAATCAGAATTGAAACGTTGCTTAAAATGGTTTTGGCCATGTTCGATGACCAGATCTGAATAGCCAGGTTCTTACCCACCTTCCTCTCCCACATCTCCTTCCCCTCCCCACCAACGTCAGCCTCACAACATACCCCAATTGGGGATGCCATAATCTCACTAGTTGGGAACAGTTAGGATTTCACATAAAAAAAGTTTTAAAAAAGGATCGTGCTACAGAACAGATCCACACAGCATCGTCAAAGATGACATTGGCCCTAAGAGTAATTATTTTCCTCCGTTCTCTTATATAATAAATGTTACTACCAAATACCTACTTTAATATTAAGACTAATTAATTAATTTTAAGATATTAAAACTTCATTTTCAATGAACTTTATCGTAGGAAACTTCCGTGGCTTGACTTTAGTTAACTTGTATATTTATATCTATCATTGTATATTATATGAAAGCTGTTCGTTTCTTACAAAATAAATAAATATAATGTATTAAAATTTTGTGCAGAAAATCACGACGGTTAAATAATTTTACCAATATTATTGTTATTATTGGGAAGCCTTTTTTTCCTTACAACTTAAATAATTTAAATTTTCTTCCTTGGTAAAAGAATTTTATGTTAATTTTACGGTTGGAGGTTTTCCCTCGGCATATTAAATTTTACGACATTTAGTGTATGACGCTCTAATGATATTTAAAAATTCAGCCTGTTACCGTTTGTGCTCGAAACTCGAAAAGTAGTCGACCGATATCGCTGAAAATTTCAAAATATGTTCTTATTAGTGCCAGGAGTGTTTAGAGAGTAGAAAAAAGAATGGTAGAAGAATTCGGGGACTCACGAGGAATACATATTATATCTTTGCAATGGAATGAGGTACAGAGCCGAATTAAAGTCAATGTAATGTAGTTTTTAACAGTTAAGCTGCTGCCACACGCAAAGCTCACATCAAAAGTTAATGTACAGCGCATCATCTTTTCTACCGACACACGACGCTATCAAATATTTCTTCCTATGGTAGGAGAGGGGGTCAGTTGAATTCGAGAGCGGCCGAGGAACATAATTTCATCTGTCAAAGTGACAACTTTACTTACTGACAGCTTGAGCACGTTTTCGAAATGGATGATACTTGTCGCCTATTGCTGGATCTGTTGGACAACAATGAAAACAATCAACAAACGAACAAACTAGAAGCTTCTCTATGTAGGTATCAGGCCGTCCAACTTTATCAAAAAACCGAATGATATTACCATATAAACATACTGAGATTAAAAATATGATTAATTTTGAAAGGGCGAAAATTTGTTTACTTCAAATTCAAATATTGATTATATTTATATTTTAAATATATGTTAAGAATGTTTGCCAAATAAAGTTTTTTTATGTTTCTAAATTTACTAGCACACATGACGATATGAGCTAACATAATAAATAAGAAATGCATTATTAGGCTGCTTATGTCATGGCTGTCAAAGGGAACACGGAACTTAGTTGGTAGCTCCGTAATTAAAATGACCCCCTCTCCTTTTTACGGCGGAGAGGGGGACGCATAACTTTTCAAATATCGCGTCGGGAGCGGTTACGTAAAATAAATTCGGTTAGCGAAGTTCAGAACCACACTTATAGCGCGTTATCTTTTTACGTGTGTCGGGTCTGTATGGGATTGTATGGCGAGCGCTATTGTGCTTTATATTATCTGTTGATGTGAGCTTTGCGTGTGGCAGCACCATTACACTGTGGTATACAGTAGTGAATGGTGGAAGAAGTCTTAGACGCCCGAGAAAGACATTAGTAATAGCGAAGCATAACAAGGTCCACTTGTCTTGTATAATTTTGAAATCAGTATGGTTATAAATCAAAAATAATTTGTTATCAAATGTTTTTAAACAAATTAAAAACTGTATGTACTTGGTGCGTTTTACATTATTGAACACCTCCCTTAGTCACAGGGGCGACATCAAGGGCGCTCTGTTAGGTTAGGTATTATCAGCGTCTTGGCAAGTCGGCGCCCGGAGCGGACTTCTCCATTTGCGCCTGCACAGCGCCGGCCGTGCTTTGTCAGAGCAGATATAAAATAAATCGCTTTATATTTCCCTATGTATTTTTACAGTTGACTTGGGTATTTTTAAAGATGCATCTATTATTAAGCTTATCTTATTTTATTTTTTTGTTTAAAATCAAATAAGGGCCTTATCTGAATAGCGCGAGTGAAATGACTCAAATATGTAATGAGTAATGAGCAATAAATAAATAATACAATTAATTACTAATTCAAGGAAGTAAGTTTTAGGTACGTAGTTATTACTAATAGTGTAATCAGTAGTTACCTAAAAGTATTTTTATAGGTATTTAATTATGAATATTATGTGAATCATTTTGTACCCAATTTTGGTGATCTTTATATTTTTCATTGCATTTTTATAATCTAAACATTGTTTATGTCACTTGTACAAGTGTCATTGTATTTCTACTGATTAAAGATGAGTATTAACGGTTATTTTTTCATTAAAAATCACGAATAAATTTTTCAATTAAATTTCGTGCCGATTATGGTATTTAATAATGTACCTAACCTGTGTATTTATATGAATAAAGCAGTATTTTTGGCTTAATCTTTTAACTTACTCATTCTTCTACCTATGTACAGGCAAATCAATTTAAATAACGCACGTTTTAATGTATTTTTGTAAACACGTTTGTAAGATTCGAATGTGTTTTTCGAACTAATTTTTAACACCCCCCCTTCCCCCCATTCTTACCACAGAGCCCATAACGATCTGGAGAATAAAAAGGCCTATGACGAAAGACCAATTTAATGTTTTTGCGCTATTGCGAAGAATTTATAGTAATTTTCCTTAAGCGAAAGAAGATTTTCCTCGTCCATCATATAACGTCTTTTTTGAGATTTAAAAATCATAATAATTCCAAGCTTCCAACAGATTCCGTGGCGCTGTAGCCAGTTTTCCCTCCGAGTACAAACTAAAAAGAACCTCATTTACATAGTCACGAGTTTTTCAATGACAATGAAAGATTAAATTAAATGCCACACTCGTCGAAATGTAAGACTCATCAGTAATAAATTCGCAATATTTACTCTCGTTTTGTCAGTAAGTGGTCACCAACTATCCATTACTATAACTCCATGAGGACGCATTACAGCCTTTACGCTTGAAGAAGTATTTGATAAACAAATTGTGAACACTTTGTAAAAAGGTACTCAAAAGTTTTAAAAAGGCAAAATAAAGGAAGCATTACATTTGAGCTCTTCGTCAAACGACAGCTTATACTTGAAAAGGTTTTATCGTCAAAGCTCCTCCTGAAACAGGCTTATGGCTTTCGAAATGTAGCTCCAGCATTGACATGTTGTAATAAAGTTACAGGGTGGTCATTATAGAGCTGTTATTATTAAAAGGGTTTTCAAGACGCTTTTGCACGGTGCCGTATTTTAGCAACACTTATATTAAGCAATTTGCTAGCCTGATCCCATAGAGGCAACAAGCAACAGGTGAGGCAGCGAATAGTCCTACATATAATAAAGTTCTATCGCATTCGCTCTTTAGCTCACAACGCGAAAGTGCGCCCGCCATTTCGAGTTCCACGACATTTGATAACTTCATTGTGTTCCTTTTTCAAACCTCGTTGACCACAGACAAATTATATTCACGACAAAAGGGGTGAGTGTGTTACTTTTGTTTGTTGTTCTGTTTTCGAATGAGCTTCGTTTGTGATTTTTGAATGTGACATCAGCGCCATTATTTAATTAGGTTTTGTGTATTTACTAAGAAAGGAGGTATGAATGGCCGCCCACGAAGCTTTTACCGCTACAAGAAGGTGTCTTTTATTGCATAGAAGACTTTGTTGTAGTGGTGTATGCGCCGAAAAGCATTGGTTTATTGTTGAAAAGTTTTGTATTTTGAAGTGAAAACGAAATGCATCAGTGGTGATGCGCCTATGTTAGTGAGTTGTGACAGGGCTCCTCTGTGGCCTGAAAAACCGGTACCTTTAGTGAAAATTGTTTAGTAAAAGTCATGAAAATAAAATGAATTTATAATCGTTGTTTGATTAAAAAACATTTTTTACAAAGTAATCATCTATCAGAATTACAATGTTGTTAGGAAAAGTCGTGTGATGTTATTATGCATTCGGCTTTCTTTCATAATTTTGTGTGATTCCCCTTTTTTCTATAATATTATGAGGTGATTTTGCACAAAAACGGCGCTATACAAATCATCCAATTATTATTTTTTATATATTTTCATTTTGGTTTCACATTATTTAATAGACTTTTTTAACCTGAATGACTTGCACGCAAAATATAATCGAAAATAAAACTGCAAATTTTGTGTGGCCATTATCCTAACCTAACCTAACTTAACATATATAGCTTATGTGCGGATCAGCCCAATGGGGGCAAAAAAAAAGAAGAGGCACGATGTTGGGTTAGGTTAGGTTTTAGAAGGTCATGCACAATGCGATTTCGATAGGCCCGCAAAAACTTGCAATCTTATGTTTGATTTTATTTTGCATTAAATAGTGGTCAAGATACGTACCCATTAAATGTAATATATTATTTTCATATGCACCGCTCATAATGTCTTTGCAAAATAGTGCACACATAGATATTAAAATGTGTTTATAATGTAAGTAGGTACCTAAGTGCTTTTCATACCACAATATATATTTGTTTACTAGAAGATTTTCTATTTGCGGTCAGTTGGAATTTTTTTAATGCAATAACGTTAATTAATATCAAAGTTTATTATTTATCGCAACATTTGAATTAATGTGCCGTCATCCCAAATGAAATGACATCACGCATTTCTGTTTGTGCTAACCCTGGCACTGACTGGCAAGCCCGTATTTATGATATTTGCATTGTGTACGTACAGACAAACACATTCGCCGCCAAGCATCAATGTTTACTTCGTCTGTGTTAGGGAAGTACAGTCTAGGAATGTGGAAGGGAAACTTCAGTACAGTTAACCGCACTGTTGTAATATTTTCAACTGTAATCGGTTCGGTTAGGTTAGACATCGATGGTTTAATCTTCTGTGAGGCCTCTTCAGGTGTCATCAAGTCTCTTCGAGACCCATGCTCACTCCTCAAAAATACCCTCCACACAGCATCCGCAAAGATGACAATGCATTGAGGGTAAATTATTTTCCTCGAGGCCTCCTGTGTGGAGTTGAATGAGAGTAGTACTTTCCGCTATAACGATGGTATTAGACTGGAATAATGTTATTTCACATTAGTATAACATTAATATAGTATAGTTTCATACAAGAGAGTCTTCAAATAACAATCTGGTGAACCAATTTTTGCTTTTAGTTTTAAGTGGCATTTTCCATACTGAGTTATTGCGGCTCAATTTTTAAGGATTTGAAAGAAAACAACATATGAAATGAGTCAACCTTCAAACTCTAAAATAGAACTGCATTATTCTACATCATTTCAGAAACGTAAATGTTTCCTGCAAGTTTTAAACGTTAAAATTTTTAATTGAGTTTACTAATCGTGAAAAAAACTTCCCCGTTGACAAAGCATGCGCCATAATAAAACTATGTATATTTAACAAAACTTTTTAGGAATACTATTTGATGAAGTATCTCCATTAATTTGATTGCTGGTTTCCTTGATATCGGAATATTATCGCACTAACACTATTGCAAATTCATTTGTTATTATTAATATCTGATAAATTTATGGCAATAAATAGATTTCATAGAATTCAGCTTATCTTGTTACCTCCTCCATATTAATTCGTCTTACTTAGTGGATCAACCAACGACTGTAAATTGCTGATAAGTATGTTATTTTTACTTTCGGCTGCTTCCAATATTCACAATGAATCGGTATGTTAAAATTTATCCATTTAATGCTTAGCGTTGAATTGTTAATACATACTATGTTTTGACCGGTCGGACGCACTAACATGTGATTTTTAAACTGTGAAAAAAAGTAATTATGTACAGTTTAATATAAATCATGTCAATAAGTATATATTTTGAACTCTGATACCTATTTCAATATGTTCAATGTTTAGTAATTAGATTACAGATGTAATTTTTTAACCCAATAAATCTCAACGGATATTTAATATTTTAAGGTAGTTTTTAAGTTAAATGGTTGATTTTTTTATGGGAAAATAAACATTTGAATTTCGAAAAATGTTATTTATCTTTTTTTAAATCTATGGTCATGAAACATCCTGAATTTAGTACTTTACCACCGTTCATCCTGTATGTATAAATTTTTATTATAGCGTCACTTACTTTTAAATTAGTACTTTTAACTTCTGACTTAGTTTACTAATAAAGTAAATAACTAATAACACACGGTATACATACGTGCATTATAACCTGTATCTTTCGATTAACTCTTTTCTTACAACTTATAATAATAGTTATATCATTAGGATGATTTGTGCAGTACTGTTTTTCTGAAAAATCATCTTAAGGCGATGCCATACGTAGTAATGCAAAATCATGTGTTTTTGGTTTGAAAATTTGGTCGCCTAGAAATGTTTCAGATGCTTTAATTAAATACTGCGAGTAGAATACATCTTGACCTTTGAAATAATCGAGTATTTTTTAGATAAGTCTTTTTATAAGCCCAGAAAAAAATAATGTATAGGCCTATAAAAACTGCTTTAAAGTTCAAAATCTCCTTCTTACGAACCCATTTGCGGTTATGATTTTATTGTATAATGTGGAAAATTAAGTTATTTATAAAATGATCAAAAAAAAATAAATATTTATGCCTGAACATCCACAAAATAAAATAAAAGGCACTTTTTGGCCATGTTTTTTTCTTGCATAAATCAAAATAGGCGGATGGTGTTAAGCGGGAATTTAAACCTTATCGCCATCTGCGTAAGGGTTGTTATTAATAGCGGCTCAATTTAAAATATTACACGACGTAGGACGCTATGAACTTATGTACTAACTTACATACAATCCATAACCGATCAATACAATTTACACCCAAAACTTGTAGCACGACAAATGAAGTCTAACTTTTAATCAATTTAAAATTAATATTTTTGCCATTTATGCTTGAACTTCCAATTTATTGTAAACTTCAACCCTTCAGTACTTTCAACATATTTGTTCAGTTTGCAATGTTTTCTGTGTGTTTCAAGTGCACTATATATATATTTTTTTTAATTTCCCCTAAAAAAATATACTAGATAAAATTATCCACATACCCATACACGTTTAAAATATACATTAATAATTCTAAATAACAACATTTTAATATCAAACATGAAAAATGTTGTCAAAAACGCTAACCAAATTTTTACTCATTTTTTTACTCCAATCGTAGAAAAGTTGAGGGAACTCGATATTTCGAAAGCACATTGGTTCTGTTTGGGGAATTCGTAAGATAACTGTAACTTCAGTTTTATTTTGTTCATATAATAAAAAATAAGAAATAATTTTAAGAACGTTAAGCCGATTGTTACGATACGAAATATAAATTATTAATTTTGGCTATTTTTATGATTTTATTGATGATATTTAAGGCAAACTGGAAATAATTATTATATCTCTCTCTAACGTCAAAAAAATTACGTATTTTCGCATGATAGAAAAAAGATAAAAAATACTTTTATAAAGTGGAGGAGGTAAAATAATTCAATTCAATTATTGGTACTGAGCGAACAAAATGATCGAGTACTACTGTATCCTAAAGGAAAATTTAAGACGGATAAAATTTCTGTTTACTTATTTTGTTGTTTATTTGATGAAATATGTCATTTATATGTAAAAAATACTTTTAAAAAGGTCATGTGATGATTCATTGTATGTGGTATTTATAAACATTCATCCCCAAGCCACAATAACATTATGCAAAATAATGTTTATGGTTAGAAAGATAAACATTTTCCTCTACTTTGCGGTTGATTAATAACATTCTCATACAATGCTGTATTTGCGAGCAGGGCCGGCGCTGAGTCAAACGGCGCCTAGCGCAAGTAAAATTTTGGCATCCACTGTCAAAACCAATAGACGCAGGCAGGTCACTGTAATCAATAATATTAGTATGATTTGTAGTTTTGTGTACAAAACTGAAATTTGGATTTTGGCCAAAATACCTAACCAAACTGAATAATATTTTTAAAAAAAAAGTTATATTTGTATGAAAAGGTAGCCTTTCATCTTAATGCTGTGCTTTTCTACTATATTTTTTTCAAATACAAGTACTTTTTTTCTCGAAAACATTCGAATTGTCACCGGTAACGTACAAAATCTAAAATACCGACAAATTATCAAGAAATAATTAAATATAATAATTAACTTATGATGGAAAATATACAGTGTGTTGAAAAACAGAGCAGTTTCCCAAGAAAATAAATATTATTATCATTGGGCATGGGATTTTACGTCAAATTTGATTAATTATTGCCAATGTGTTATTATTGTTCTGGGATTTCCTGACTTCTGAGGCCTTCATGTTCTAATATTATGAGTACTGAGCAACAATAGGTTTTATCTATATTTATAACTAGCGCAGACTCTTGCAAAATCACGGCATATTATAATTATAGTATTTGTGAAGCTGATGGTTTATGTAAAGAACACATCAGATCAAGGAAAATAATTATTGCTGCAGAATGATCAAGAAAAATGTACAATTTTTTTGTAAATATTTTATCGCTTGGCTGAATTCTCGCCAAATCATTTCCAAATTTGATGGTGAAAATTAAAATAATTATCTGTTTAAATACTATATTACAGGTAGGAATTTTATATGGCTTGTCTGAATTCTTGACCCAATCTGTTACAATTTTGAAAATGACACTAATTCTAAACAAATCGAAGTTCATTGAACCAATGTGCATCGCAGACAGACACACAACCGAAATCAGTATGTTTGATCATTGAGTTTGGGCATAATGCAGACATCGTAATGGATTCCACTCCCTGAAATGTTAATTATTATTCCAACACCTATGCAATATTATGGGTTTGTAAATTTCATTGTTCATGTATCTTTATCAGAATTCAATAAAACTTTATTGATAAGATTGTGTACACACATGTACTAACCTACTTGTGATATTGGATCTTACAGTTCAATCGTCATTGTTATTAAAGGTCATACTGATGTGACTGACTAGTGTCATTAAAGTACAATGCTTTACAAATTTTTATAAGCGATTTTTTTTCTAAATCTTAGATAAACGAAATAAATTTTACACTAAATTCACGCCCTTCAAGATACCCTTCGGCAAGAGACGCCCCTAGATACCCTTCATTTAAAATAAAGTCTTTGTATGAAAAGGAAAAACGTCTCAATTTCAAAACAAAGTTGATTGGGACTTCCTCGTAAATGATATGGAAAGCAGTGAAGCTATAAAACGTTTAAAAAAATCTCATATAAAATTACAATATAAATATTTGTACTATCAGCATCGCCCTTATGCGAGACCATCGTTCACAATTGAAACGTGACTTGAAACGACTTCAGCTATGTTAAGTGATCAAATCTGAATAGTCAGGTACTTCACTTTGGCCTCTCAACGTGAAACTTGTCAACTCAAGTCTAGTAATATTTTATATTGATGTGGCAAAATTCGTGAACTCCATCAAAACCTTGTTCCTGTCTTAACTTGACATTATCTTTATTATTTATGTGCCCTATTGTCGTAGCAGTATTGTTTGATTGTCCTGTATTGTAACATTTCTCCTTGCATTAACTTCGTGTAATATGTAATGTGTTAAATTGGACATCCGTTAGTAAATAAATAAAACATACCCCAACATTGGGGACACCCTAATATCCTAATCACTCTTGTGCGATGTCATATAAATGAAAACAAAATCTAACCGATTCTTAGATAATTTAATCTGAGAAACCCAACACGTACACCGTACACATCCCTTCGATATTTACCGCCTTGTCCCTTGATATTCCTATCTAAGTGTGTTAGCGGCACCTTGCTAATTCCCTCGTTAATTCGCGGTACGGCGATCATATGCATTAATTACACCTGCATATGTTATCAGTGGTTGCGCGGCACACCTGTCCCGTGTCTTTCTCTTTCCACCGGGTTTCTACTGCCACTTGGTACACGAACGTACACGGAGACTCGCCGCGAGAGGCGGGAGGAAGTGGATGCTGCGCGGAGACAGATTGCACCTTTACTTCTGGCTGCAGCTGGCGAACCTCTGACGTTTACCGTTTGAGAGGAACATCTGTCAAAGTTCGATGCACCTCTCAACGTTTTTTTCCTCCTTTATAGAGGTTAATGCTTTGTTGCAATTGGCGATCTTATCTGAAAATACAGCTTTTTGGTGTCTCTTTCTCACGTATACGATTTATAGTCCTGCCACTGAGAGCTCCGTTGTGAGAAAGTGAGAGGTTACAGCCAATCCACATTCTCTAGTAGGCATTTTCCTGCCAATTCATAATTATTTAAAGAGAGTTTTTGTGGTGTACATCGACCTAATAGACTAATGGTATTTTATCACAAAAAGAGGTGAGGTTATAATAAACTGGGGTTCGCATAGCTTATCGCACTTCCTTAACTTAATATTTCACACACTCCTTAATTTGTTTGGCCCTGTAAGCTGTAAGTCATTCTGAGAATAATGTACTGATTATTCATTTACCTTAATATATCAATTAGTGTACCTAACTTTAAATTGGCTATTAAGACGAAAAAAAAACACCCAATCAAGGTAACTTAAGGTCAACTAAATAAAATAAAAAAATTCTAAATCTCCATAACCGCTACTCTCGTTGGCTGAGTTCTGTAAAGAATTCACGGTTAGCCCGTGAAAATTCAATTAAATGTTCTTTGTTTTAAATGCGCGTCTAATTGCTTATCAAAAGCCTTGTACTCGTACCAACACTGAACTGAAAGTTTAGCGAAAACAGGCCGTAAAACGACAATTTTCTAATTTTTCTTTGCGTACTAATTATCTCCTGTGAATGTAATAGCTTAGAAGAATACATTTTCCAGTTTCGCAAAACAATAGCTAAGCGAGAAATTATTTTATTTGCCTGGTGTTTTTTCAGTGATCTATGAAATCTGTTTTCTTTGTCTTGACGGAATTGATTCAATACGGCTGCTTCATTGTGATGCTTTTTACTTCTTTATTTTCTTCCGTACTCTTCACAGTATCTTGTGATAACGTACCCT
This sequence comes from Hesperophylax consimilis, assembly GCF_061612785.1. NCBI lineage: Eukaryota > Metazoa > Arthropoda > Insecta > Trichoptera > Limnephilidae > Hesperophylax > Hesperophylax consimilis. Next base: position 29,522,819 of record NC_142838.1, read on the forward strand.
TTTTTCCGTTTCATCTGAATCGAATTTCTTTTACAGGGTGGTAGATTCTCTCAGATGAGAATCAAAATATTGAAGCTGTATTTGGTAACTTCCCGATACTCCCTCATTTCCCCCCACTTCCTTTGGTCCCACTTGCTCTAGGTATTTGGGATCATTGTAGGATTTTTTTTGGAATGGCTGAGGATTAAACCTTCCTCCCCAGGGACTGAAGTCAACAACACTAACACCTAAGCCAAATTGTAATCGGATAGTACCGGCATTTATTTAGTGTAATATATTTAACATAATGTAATCTAGTTTCAGAAAAATCCATCTGTGTGCAAGAGTGATGATGTCGGGAAGAAGGTTAATTTACATATCCAAGATTCCACTATTCTAAACTATATATTTATGTGTTAGCACAGTTATAATATGTTACAGTGTATTATTGACTATCATCAATCTCCTTGAATTAGTAAGCGAGCGAATGTTATCCTGCAATATGAGTCTCTTAGCACACCCTGAAATACCAGTCACGGAGCGGAGATAAGCCACTTTATTTGTTTAACACCTCGTGTTTACTCCTTATACCTCATGTGATAAGAGCAATAATTCTGCTTAAATAACGATCTTTACTCTTGCTCACTAGTGATGGGAATAACCGAGAAAACCATCTCGAAATTATCGAAAAATTACGGTTTTCAAAATAATTTTATGTCCACCGTTTTCAGAAGATCCCTTCTTCGGGAGATATTTGACTTATCATTGAAAACGGAATCCACAAAGGAAATAATACTTTTCACGAACGTGTTTCAAAATCTTTCATAATTATTAAAAATAATTCGACATACTTGAATTGATCTTCTACGATATCATTGTCATTTTTTAGTGATTTACTCATGGAGAAAACATATCGGTAAATAGAAATATTGCTAATTAATTAAGAATGTCTTCAAATTATTGGTCATCCGGTTAAAAACGGGATTGCAGGCCCTTAGCGAATAAATTGATAGGTTTCCTGATTACCTGATTTATTTTCCTGAATCTTTCAGTAAGATACCAATGAATTGTCACGATGTAGGAACACGTGTTCATAAAAATCATAATATTTTCGCATTTTGTCATTATATATTGAACACTTGAACACTTGTTGAACACTTGTTCCGATATTATTACTAATTTACTAAAAGTTTATCAGGAAGCGGCGTGCAGTCCCGTTTTCATCCGGACTACCAATAATGTGAAGAGATTTCCAATAAATCAGCAATACTCATTTTTCTCCGTCTAAAAACTGGAACCGATATTCCGATTATCGAAATGTTTCGATTATGCTTATTATTAAATGCGCACTAATTTGACGATGCACCGAGCGCCGAGAAGATAACTTCTAAAAATAAGTTATTAGCATGATTCTGAGAAGTTCTACTAATTTATTGTAATAATTAGGCACCTACGTCAACGCGATTGAATTAAAACAATATTTATGTGACGTTATTTCAAGTATGATAGTATCGTTAAATCCTCCGTAACGCAATGGCCTTTGGGCCCACGTATTTAGCTTTGATTCGGGTGATTGCGGTTCAATTCCCACCGGGACACCAAAGTATAATGAAATATTTTCACCACTTTTCATATCTATTGGGCGTTTCTAGTCTTTTGGCATTTATAATCTTAATAAATATCTATAAACACCTGTATCATTGGCTATTTTTTTCGCAAGTCTTTCATACTGAGACATAAACAAGATTTTTTTTTCATTTTCCTATATTTTATTTTAAATTTTTATTATTATGACCTTTTATTGGTTTTTAATTTTTAAAAAATAGTGTCAGCATCATCGACCAATCTTGACAGACCATGCGAACCTTAAAATTAACACCTAAACCAAATACCATACACAAAACACAAAATCGAAAACATCTACCATATATGCTTAACTGATAAAAAATATTACATTTAGTCCTACCAAAACAACTACTTCTTCTTCTTCTTCTTCCTAGCACTATCCCAACTCATTGCCTAGGTAGGCTGTTGGGGTCGGCTCTTCTCGTTCTCAGGTTATAGCTTCTTCGGTTCTGAGTGTCGTTTTCATCTAGGCCGTTTCTTTGTAGGATTTTGGAGCATTGGGTCATCCAGGAGTTCTTTGGTCTACCTCTGGATGACTGTCTTTGAAGCTCTATAGACATTGCCTGCTTCACTGTGTGGTCTGGTGGTCTCCGTCTTATGTGCCCATACCATCTTAACTGTCGTTCCTCTAGCTTACTGTTTATGTCAGTGACACCCAGGCTACCACGAATGCGTGAGCTTTTAATTTTATCTTTTAATGATACTCCTGCCGTCCATCTAAGCATTCGCATTTCTGCTGATTCGAGTTGCCTAGAGTAGGAGTTGTACATAGTCCAGCATTCGGAGCCATACATTATCGCGGGTCTAACAATAGTCTGGTATGTCTTTCCTTTAAGTTTTATTGGCATTTTCGTGTCGCACAAAATTCCTGTTACGGATCTAAATTTCATCCATCCCACTCCTATCCTATGGTTGACATCCGCTGCACATCCTCCGTCTCTGTGGATGAGTGAGCCCAGATACTTAAATGAGTCACAGTTGGCTAATGTTACTCCATCCAATTGCATCGAAGGAGTTACAGCATTTGGGTCTTCAAATGGTAAATACAAATATTCCGTCTTTTTCCTGCTAATTTTTAGTCCATTATCCTCCAGGATCTTTCTCCACCTTTCCAGGCTATTTTGTAGATCACAATGATTTTCTTCTATCAGTACTACATCATCTGCAAAAAGTATAGTCTTGAGAATACTGTTCATTTCTTGACTCGTTAGGTAATTCATGACCATTATGAATAGCAATGGGCTGAGGACAGATCCTTGATGTACCTAGGATATATATAGGATATATATCTACCTTCCTACCAAAACAACTACGTTACGCAAAAAATTACAACAACACTTTTGCCACAAAATGATCGCTTGTTTCGCGTACGTTTTAAGAAGCCTTCACAACAAGTTTATTTCAAATTGTCTCATTAAAATAGAAATATGGTGTTATTTTATAATTGAAATTATATGTGAGAGGCTAATCTGTTGTTATTATATATCGATATTCCTACATTTCATGCCAACGATTCTTTGCATAGATATAGTCAATGTTTGAATCGTTTGCAAACTTTATTTTAATTTAGGTATTAAAATATGTAAATTTTATTCAACATTTTAACACAAAAAATTGAATTTCATTAATAAAAAATGGAGTAACAATGTCTGTGCTGCTATATCTGAATTGTTGTAACTTGTCACTTGAATCGGTATTGCTTTCCTCCCAGTAATGTTAGGAATGCACTAAAGGTTCAGATCATCAGTATAATCGACATTGGTTCAAATATCTCGTTGCAAAAACGCATCGAGACATAACTACTACATAATTAATAAATTTGCACTCTGTAGACATTAATTTGCACATTATTTAACTGGAGTGTCAGGCTCATAATAATCAATTATTATTCTGTCTCGTGTTGAGTCACTTATCGCGATATCTGTCACTGACCAACATAAAACAGAGGTCAATAAGAATGCAATTATATTACTTTGTAGACGAAAGCTTTATGATCATTCCGAATCACCGTTGAACAAAAAAATCCTTCAAGATTTCTTCGTGATATGTGGTATACATTATGTAGAATATTCCAGTGCCTACGGAAGAACAAAGAGCCATTTTTGTTTTAAAAGCTGATAATAGCTTAATTGTTGTTAGATTAAATTACTTTGATTATATGTAAGCACAAATCGTATTGTTATTTATTTATTTTAAGGAGTTTTACACCGGTATGTATATTGCATAACATAAAATGAAACATGTCAATATTGATAATAATAAAACCCTATGAAAAAAAAAAAATGCTTTCATTATAATCTCTGAACAATGCAGACATTACGTTAACATTTTTGATTCAGTATGTAGAAGTAGCGTCGTTAACACAGATTTATTTATATTGAATATCTCTTTTACATAATATTTTGACTAACACCCTTTTGAAAATTCAACTATGGACTTTCGCATACAGGTTGGAAGTTGTAGAACTATACTTTACGTAGTACTTTAAACCTACTTTTATTTAAAGTAGATATTAAGAAATTTAAGGTTCAATCGAAGATCTAAGTTATAAATACCAAAAAAAAATCGAAATCATCGGCAATGCCACCCTAAAATAAACTTAACTAATTTCGCCGTTAAACCATCGGTTTAACGGGTAACCAATCGGGACGGTCCGCTAAACAACTCGGTTTTGGCATACACTTCTTGCCTCATTTACATTCACACATCGTCTCATACATACTCTTCTATTATTCTGAATCTTGACATGACCCGACTCGAGTATCTGATTAACTTGATTGTGCCATGTCTTCCTCGGGCATCCCCGACGTACTATCATTCGCATTCGCATCATATAATCTCCTTACACCCCTTTCTTCGCTCATTCGCTCTACATGCCCAACCGTTTAAGCGTCCCTTTCTTAATCTTACTCATTACGCTTACATCAACCTTGCACAATTTGCGAATCTCCACATTTCTCTCACGATCATACATGGTTTTACACACATTCGCCTCAGGGATCTCATTCTTACAGCATTCAGTCTACTTTCATCCTTTCTCTGCCAGTTCCATACATCAGGGTAGGTACAAGCACTCCATTGTGGACTGCTATCTTAGCTTCCTTGGACATTTTTTGTTAGCGCCAACTGCGTTCAGTCCTCCATTAATGAAGTTACCTGCATTCACCCTTGTTTCAATATCTCTGTCAGCCTTCCCATCTCTCTAGAACATACTTCCTAAATACACAAACTCATCCACCTGCCCCAAGTATAGCAATAAACTTTATTTTTAAATTATTCAAAATTAAAACATATCATATATGTTCCTCACTGTTATTTATTATCTGTTTATTATTTTACTTGACACCATTTTTTTTACTTATAATTAATTACCTTATGTGTATCTTATATTTTCGCAGAAATATATGTATGTATAAATATATATATTTTTTAAATTTGAACTTGTATAAAAAAATTGTTAATTTATTAAGAATCTCTTCAAATCATTCGTTACCTGTTTAAAAATGGGATTTCAGGCCGTTAACGGATGAAATACCAATGAATTGTCACGATGTTGGAACACGTGTTCATAAAAAAATTAAAATTTTCGCTTTTCGTCATTATATATTATCAAGACAAACGCAGGTGCATGATCACGTGAGCCTATATTATTACGAGTTTATTAAAAGTTTATTAAAAGTTTATCAGGAATCAACCTATAATTTGAAGACATTTTTAATAAATCAGCAATACTAATTTTTCTCTCAGATATCTGGAATGCTTTCGTTTTATCCAGCGTAAATTACACAAACACACACAATAACATGTAATGTTTACACATACCAATGAGAGTGCCAATATCACTGTTTTAATATTGCTGTGATATTGGCTATTTCGTGGAACATTTATTTTACTATTGAAAACAATATTAGCGATTTCTAAACGAAAATCTGAAACAGAAAAATCAGAAAAGGATACGGTCACATCTAGGACACGAACCCAGGACCCTTGGGTCCTAGATGTGACCGTATCCTTTTCTGATTTTTTCTGTTTCAGATTTTCGTTTAGAAATCGCTAATATTGTCTTCAATAGTTAAATATTACAATTTGAGGTTTTACTCAATAAAGTTATTCCGAAAAATAATTTTATTTTACTATCATTTCCCAAATAATGTAATAACTTTTCATAGGTACTTGAAATATAACGTTTATAATAATAATATCCGTACGTGTGTTAAAAATAATATGGTAGAAAAAATATATGATTTAAAATAGTGTCCATAAAAAATTCGATACTTTTCCTCTGGCGGCTGGCGTTGTGTTTATTAATAAAATTATTTGTGTGCATTTGTATGTGCCCACTTATGCAAATTCCTAACGTTAAACATTCCTATTCTATACAGGTTCTTGCAAGTAGCCAAATTTCTGTTTTAGCTCTTATATGAATTTAATAATTTACATCAATTTCTGATACTACGTGCAACATTGAAATATTTTTTCACAATAAAAACACGTTTCGACAAGTGTGGAGAAAAAAATATTTGATTGTGATAGTCATATGTCATTTTTTGGTATTATTTACAGACATGCGGAAAGGCAAATCGGAGCTCAATTTCGTGCTAATATGACAAAAAATCGTAAAAATGTCTGATAATTTTAAAACTTGCAATCATGATGATTAATACCGAATATGTCTTCATACTCATCATGATAGATGCAATAATTTATTTTTTTAAATCAGTTTTAAATGTGTCATGTAGGTAGGTACCTAAGAAAAGGTTTTCTTCCGTGAAATATATTTAATTCATCTACAAATATTCTGTTGGGTATTATTTCCTCACTTACTTGTAAATGGTAGATCATTATCTTCGATTTCACATAAACAATGTTAATTTGATTAAAAATATCATATCATTTATAATAGGATTCTTCATTTAGATTTAGGCAATCGGATTGCCAATATCGAAGTTTGTTATAAATTTGATTGTTCTGCCAACTACTGTCACCTTGGTTTGGTGTTGGGTTAGAGATAAGGGAATATTTTTTTAAGATAAATTAATTTTGCGAAATTAAGGCACATAAAAAATACGAAATGCTTACACATAAAAAAAGTACCTGATATCTAAAATGTACATGGTGCACCTTAATAGAAGAGTGAGAAACATTGAGTTAGTTGCTATAAAAGACTACTTGAACCAATTTAATTTTTGGTTGAAAAATTAATGTTCTACATAAGACGACAAACTCAATGTTTTTTTGGTCACCTCCTTTTCTTTTCGTCGACAAAATTACTTGCAAAAGTACTCTGTAAATAATAATTATAACTGTTGTGTGTAATAAAACGATCTACCGATTTGCTATTTTGTATTTTTAAAATTATGTTATCATAATCCCATTTGCATTTTAACGTTTAGATGTATTTTTTTTCTCTTTATAATGCAATCAGTGTAGATACAGTTGTTTTATTTACAGGTTATCTAACCACTCTAATCTACACACGTAATTTATCTCGTCTTATCACAAATCGAACATCCATCCAAAAGTCAGGCCATTTTTCCTGGACTTTCAAAAATTCCGTTTAGAACTGGATAAATTAATTTAGCCGCATCCTTTCCAGCACTTCCCACAATTTAATCTCATTTTGACCAGACCCAGACGGTTTGTGCATTCCATATCTAATATTATTCCGAAACCTGGGTCAGGTTTGACCAATGTTGATTCGGAATAAGCCAAAGTCTCGCCATAAGAAATTAGAATGTTCTCGAGGCAGAATCGACACAAGTCTTTAGAATTTGCAGTAGATATTCGGCATTCTTTGACCTAGCGAAATGAATTATCATGAATAAAAGTCGAACGTTTAGCAAAGATTAATATCAGGAATAGGCGCAGATACCAAGAAACTTCGTCGTATAATAATTAATGTCACATTATAATATATTAACCTGCAATTATGTGTTATTATTCATGCTGGTCGGGTTTTGACTCCAGATAAGCTGTTTTATAAATAATAGTTGTTGCGAAAAAAATCCTGCAATCCATGGGTTAATTTTTATCTTACACATAGCACAGTTTCTCAAGGCCATCCAGTTTTCGAGATTAAAGCGAACGTTATCCGAGCATACCAGAGTCGTCACAGTGGAAGATTTCCTTTCTTCTAAAACTCGATTTTCTAAACAAACCTACTGGACAACATTTTGTACCTGCTTACACTATGTGCTGTCATGTTGCAATCGCTGTAAGGATCAAATGATGAGGTTGTTTCTTATTTTTGACAAAAGCGCTTCGTCAAAAACCGAAATCACAGCGAAATAATACTTTTAACTTCGACAATAAATAACTAATAAGCTGTAAAAATAATACCAATCAAATTCTGTATTATCAGAAAATTCTGTTTGGCCCACTGCCAAATAATGGGGTTTGCAAAAAAGCAAGCCGCTTGTCTGCTACCTTTTGTTGTCGTTCACAGGATTCTTTTATTGTTCTTCGCGTGTTTAATTTATGTTCAAGCCTTATGTTAAGCCAACCTTGTTTTCGGCTTTAAGTCAACTTCGTAAATGCAAATTACTAGAAGACGTAATCATCCAAAGGCATCACAACTGAATAAAATTCATTATTCGTATCTGCCAGAGATTTTGAAGTACAAGACGTCAACAACGACATGAATCGTTTTTAAATGTATCTGTAGACAGTTTCCAAGCAATCATTTATTTTTATATCGTCGTTACTTGTGTGCATATTCTTTGGCACGAAATAAAATGATTGTAAAAGAGTGTTTACATTTTTTCAGAAATGTCTGAGCGTTTGTGTGAATTACATCATAATATTACGGATAATGGACGAAGACGAGATATTTCAGGATATTCTATATTCAGCCAATTTGCATGGTGGTGGTAGGTACCGACAGACATTCATGTTTGCCTGGTGCAGTTCATTTGGCGAATCTCCGACTGCTACAGAGTTTGGTGACTTCCTGAGCTATATTTAAATGGATTTTCCAATACGACAGCAAAATGTCTACATAAAACGCTAAAACACCACACCAGTAGTGACATGGCAACCATGCACCTTCAACTGAACTGATCATTTCGAAAACAACATAAGCGGTTAAAAGTAAATTTTACAGAAGGCAAAAACAAGTCTTTATATTTGCATACATCATTTGTGTTGTTTTTGAACTAAATACCCACTTAAGTTGTTTTCTCCAGGACCGATAGATCTATCTTCAGAAATAAAGACTTTTTTTTGTAAAAAGTACTAGTTATATTGTTTTCAAAATGACCAACTGCATTCAATTGACAAATTTTACTTGCAATCTGACATTAAAAACTATTTTTTCTATTAAAAAATTTGAAAATTATGAAACAAATAATATCAAGTTTTGTCTCACTTTTGGGTAAATCATTGGATAGTTCAAACCTTCGTAGTTTAAAAATAATTCTGTTAACAGTCAGTTCAGAAAACAGTCTCTGTTTTATACTATACTATGTTTATTGAGGTTAATCACCATCGCTATAGATTTGTCCTTAAATAACATCACGTATTGACATGACAACATATGCAACAAACATACTCGTATACAATTATAATAGGTAGATATGATCAGAAACATCATTTAATAACACGTACTCATTATCGCAGGCGTTAGAGATGAGATCTAAGATTTTAATAATGTTGTACATGTCAATAATCTTGCAATCTTTGACATTATTTACAACATATGATTACAATGAAAATGGCATGTAAGAATAAAGACACTGACTCTTCTCATCTACTGACGCATTATTGGATTGTTTCCTTATATCGAAGTCTGGATATAATCGAAAGCCTTTGTTATTATTTCTTATCCGCAAATCATCGTGACTTATAAATTTATTAGTGTGAGGCAAGTTTCACAAACTTGCTGAATCGAACGAACATTTCATAGCTATTCATAAAGTAATGTTGTAAAGAGTCGTCACATGTTCACAATAAGTCTTATTTGATGCTTAGATATTTATAGAACGAGTATATTATTTATGTCTGTTAAAACAGTTGAGCGCTGTGGTCATTGTTATGATTTTTTGCGGAATATTTTCCGGACTTATGTCTACCGCTTTGGTGCCACCGTACAGACAGTTTCTTTCCTCGTCTCAAATAATAATATACAGTAGCAAGATAAATAACGTGTTTCATTTTGCAAATATTTCGCATTCCACAGATCTATCTGTAAGCAGCACAGTCCGTTACAGGTAAAGATGCCGTTTTTCATTTCTGAGAAGTACCTATTTAAAAAAAAAATTGAACCATTGAGACAACAAAGAAAAAACTAATCTAAATCTTTGAAACAAAGCCGGTTCCTAGATTGCCTAGGTATCCATTCCAGCTTAAGAAATTGCAACAAAATCTTCTTTTATTAAACATACATAATCCCGGATAATCCTAATTTCAATATTCACAAAATAATTACAATTGGTTGCTATTTTAAAAAGATACACCGTCGTCATACAACAAAAAATCCAAAATGGTTTTTCGTGTATCTTTGTTCGATAACTTAACTCGTGTTGAATAACTCGATGCTTTCTATTAACTAACTTTACTCGTGTTGAATGACTCGATGATTTCTATTAACTAACTTTACTCGTGTTGAATAACTCGATGATTTCTATTAACTAACTTTACTCGTGTTGAATGACTGGATGATTTCTATTAACTAACTTTACTCGTGTTGAATGATTTATGAACTAACAGCTGAAGTTAGGTATTTTACTTTTATATAATGTAGAAATAAACATTTTTAACAGTAAAACTGAAAGTGTCTCCAATTGTTACTAGATCGAAACAGTGTATCGATAATTAATATCTGTTTAAATATTTAGTGTGTAGCCTGTACAACTGACTAAATAAAATACCCTCATAACATTTACCTACTAAAATTATTTCGAAAAGGGATTTTTAAAAAACATAGACCTAAGGTAAAAAATATTTTTTGTTATAAAGGTCACCTCTTTCTCCCATCCTGATTCATGAAAAGTCTAAACATTAAACAACAGGATATTTGCACCAACTATGGATACCGTATAAATATTTTTTTTTAAAACAGTGAAAATAACCTATTATAACTATATTATTTTGTTCAATAAAAATAAGATGAACCAATTAATTACACAGGCCTGCGACCAAATTGCTTTCTTTAAAATAATGAGTGATTCTTATGTATTTTAGTGCGCTGAGTTCAGAAATGACCCCAGTTTTTTTCCAGCACGTAAGCATTTTCCGCAAAATGCATTTTTCTGCGAGATTGCCTACCTTGGCGTATATTTATGAATATGCCGAAAAAAGTTGTTTTTCCTATTCGGCTTTATAGTTTTATATCAGAAACTATGAAATATGTTAAAAATTAGTATATTTAACAGTATTAGTCAGCGTATGAATCATGGAAACCCAGTAGAAAGGTGTCTTGCTTAGTGACTAAGATGGTAAAACCTGGATTTTCCCATTGTCCTAATATATACCCCTCGTTGTCCTTCGATCTGTTCATTTCAATTTAAACATTCTAAAAGTGTCTTTCAAAATGTCTTCAAGAGCTTGTGTTAATAATCCTCATAGTTTCTGTTACATTTGTGGCGAACTTGTATTAAAAAACAAACTCGAAGTATTACGGAGTTTATTAAAAAAGTGTACTTTGCCTATTTTGGTGTGAAGATCGGAGATCAAGAAAAATCTTGGGCCCCTCATGGAGTGTGTTCAGGCTGTGTTGAAGGACTTCGCAAGTGGTCTAAAGGAAAGGCGAAATCTTTTCGTTTTGGGGGCCTATGATTTGGAGAGAGCCGAGAAACCACGGCGATGACTGCTACTTTTGTTCTTGCAACATACAAGGGTATAATGCTAAAAATAAAAAAAGATATATGTTACCCAAACATGCAATCTGCACTTCGACCTGTGCCTCATGGACCCGGTATTCCAGTACCAGTGCCCCCACACAATTTTGACGATTTGCCAGAGTCATCAGAGAGCGAGTCAGAGCAGTTGGACGATGAGTTTCAAGTCGAAGACTGTGGACCCCAACAGTTTTCACAAGAAGAATTAAACGACCTCGTTCGTCATTTAGGGCTTTCTAAAGAGTCTGCTGAATTACTGGGCTCTAGACTTCAAGAAAAGAACGTGTTGAAATTTGGAACTTCATTCTCTTGGTGCAGAAGCAGAGAAAAACAATTTGAGCCAAATTTTTCTCAAGATGGCGAACTTGTATATTGTTCTGATGTTCCCAAGTTGATGTCAATGTTTAACATTCAACATGTGTCAGATGATTGGAGGCTTTTTATTGACTCATCAAAAAGAAGTTTAAAAGCAGTTTTGCTACACAACGGCAATAAATACGCTTCTGTACCCGTGGGGCACTCTGTGCATCTAAAAGAAAAGTATGACAACATGGCTTTTATACTTGATAAATTGAAATATAAGGAGTTTGGATGGCCTATCTGTGGTGATCTCAAAGTCATCTCTATGGTGCTTGGACAACAAGGTGGCTATACAAAATTCCCCTGTTTCCTATGTGAGTAGGATAGCCGGGAAAAAGCACAGCACTGGAGCCAAAAAGTGTGGCCAACGAGAACTTTGAAGGTTGGAGAAAAAAATGTTCACTTTGAGTCTTTGGTTGATCCCAAAAAAGTGCTCTTACCCCCACTTCACATCAAGCTTGGACTGATGAAGCAGTTTGTCAAGACATTGCCAAAAGATGGCGAAACGTTCAAGTACCTTCAAAAGAAATTCCCGGGACTGTCTGAGGCAAAGTTAAAGGAGGGTGTTTTTGTTGGTCCGGACATTCGGAAACTAATGAAAGACAATCAACAGTTTGAAAAGGTGATGAAAAAAGCTGAGAAAGAGGCGTGGATATCATTTAAAGAAGTTGTGTCTAAGTTTTTGGGGAACAATAAGGACCCGGATTATGAAGAAATTGTAAATAAAATGTTGAAATGTTTTAAAACCTTGGGGTGCTCCATGAGCTTGAAACTTCACTTTTTGAACTCCCATTTGAATTATTTCCCAGAAAACCTTGGTGCCGTAAGTGAAGAGCAGGGCGAGAGGTTCCACCAAGACATCAAAGAAATGGAACGGAGGTACCAAGGACGATGGGATGTGAATACGATGGGAGACTACTGTTGGATGCTCCATAGAGAACTTCCAGAAATCCCACACAAACGGAAAAGCTCAAAACGGAGTTTTGAGGGAAAAAGATGTAGATATTATAAAGAATTATAAATCCTTATTGTATATACATATTATTTTTATCAAATTGTATTTAAAAATGTAAATAAACCACTAGTAATATATACAGGGTGTATCGGCACTAACCCGACAAACTTTAACCAGCTATTCCTTAGCACATTTGGAGTAAAAAATGTTATGTACACTTTGCTGTCCGGTAACATTTTTTTTCTTTTAAAAACAAAAAATAAATAAAATTTCCACACTCCGCTACTGCCCACAGTATAGGGGTAAAATAATTGGCAACGCCGCGCTACTGTCATCTCTTTCACACATATTCTGTCTCAAGTCCCGTGTGGTTCCCGCCACCCCGTCTCGTATCAGTGGTCAGTGCTGTTTTGGGAGTTCGCATGTCATCAAGTTTCTAGTTTCGTTTTTGTTTTGTTATCTAAGTTTTTACTGTTGAAATATGCCCCTCAATTATCCACCTGCCGAGCAAGCAGATATTGTTTTTGTTTATGGATTTTGCAATGGAAATTCACGAGCAGCCGTAAGGGAGTATCGCATGAGGTTTCCTGGAAGACGCGTCCCACACCATGCTACCTTTGTCCAGGTTTGTACCCTATCAATTGTTTATTGAAACTATTTACATTCATTGATAATGCCAAAAAGCGCTTTTGAAATTTAAACTGGGAACATTAAAAACATAACAAGGGGCCACCAACTTTAAAAATGTAAATTGTACTTTAGGTGATTTGTGTTCAGTGGTCACTAAACGGCGTTTTAAAAAGTTAATTAATTTTAATCTCTAATAAATGCATCATTCACTGCAATTGAATTCACTCCCTTTCTCACCATGGGATTATTTAAATTACTTGAATTCAATTTCACCCCTGTGAATCCAAGATATCAACCGTACCTAGTTAAGAAAATTATAATTTAAAACACTTTGTTATACATTTTACTATAAAAAAATGAAATAAATGAAGAGAAAACGTAAGTTTTCTGATATGTGCCTAAAATAAGTGTTCTTTAAAAATAAAATGAGTGAAAAAGCCCGCGATTGTTTATTTGACATTATTACTGAGCTGAATAATAAAAGCAGTTGTTATTTGTTGTTTTGTTTCAGATGTATCAACAATTGCGTGACTGTGGCATCGGACGGATTGAAGGCGCCGGCGGAGGACACAACATCGTTCCTGTGGCAGTTGAGGAGAGAATCCTGAACTTAATTACCGAAGACCCCACGCTGTCCGTGCGTCGGGTCGCTCTGATGATAGGACACAGGGAACACATGGCGGTATGGAGAGTTCTGAAGAAGCACGGGCTCAAACCTTTTCACTATAGGCGCTGCCAAGGCCTCATGGAGAATGACCACTTTTCCAGAGTCGTGTACTGCAGAAGAATGCTGCATAATGTCATAAGAGATGCAGACTTCATGAAAAACATATTGTTTACCGACGAAGCACAGTTCACTAAAACAGGAGTGCTAAATGTGCACAACTTGCACCATTGGGCTGAACAAAACCCCAAGCTTGTTCGGGAGTCGTCGAGCCAGGACAGATTTTCCATCAACATGTGGGCAGGAATCCTGGGAAATCAAATACTCGGTCCAATCGAGTTGCCTCCCAGACTAAATGGACCGATGTATTTGGAGTTCTTACAAGTGCAACTGGGCGAGATTCTGGAAGATGTGAACCTCGAATTACTACGGAGAATGTGGTTCCAGCACGATGGAGCCCCACCACACTATTCGATTGCCGTGCGGAACTACTTGGATGTCGAGTTTCCTGGTCGTTGGATAGGCCGTGGAAGTCCGGCCATTGCTTGGCCACCAAGATCACCCGACCTGACCCCCCTGGATTACTACCTGTGGGGGGCTCTCAAGGAAAAAGTGTATGCTAAGCCAATAGCCTCAAGAGAGCAACTGCTCGAACGAGTGATGGAAGCCGCTGCAGAAATTAAAGCAAATCCTGCAAACTTAAATAATCAAAATATAACAAGACTACACGCTTGCATCGAAAATAATGGTAGTCACTTCGAACAAATGCTCCAATAAAAAAATTAACATAAACTACATGTCCGCATTTTCATTTATTATTTATTGGTAAAATTCTCACAATGTCATTCATTTACACATCAATATTACCTACATATCAATATTTAATAAAATCTGTAGAAGAGTATGCCCGTCGGCATTCAACAAGTTTTTCGACAAGTGTGTCGAAAAGCGTCTTCTCTCTTTCCTACACACTAAATATTAATGGTTAAAAATGAGACGACTGATGCTTGTAAGCGCGCCAATACGTAAAAACAACGAAACTCGAATAAGAATTGCCAGGTGGGTTTTTTAATCGCTTTAATCTGACTTTAAACAATAATTAAACACGTAAAAATTATTTAATATAATATTACAGTACAGTACTTTGAACCTTCGCAATAAATTTATTTGATTTTAAGTTTAGTTTGTAGAACTCCATTTCAATTTAGAGATTTTTTTTATTTTAACAGTCTTATTAAAAAATTTATAAAAACAGTGTGTTTATAAACAAGTTCTGCTAGTTGTAATTATTATTACGCGTGACAGCTGTTTCACCTTCTGACGGCATTATCAAACTTTGGTAAAGCCACTTACAGACGACGTAAGTGATAACTTTCTTTTTTTATTATTCTGGCTTTATTGATTTCCGAGTAAATTGTCGTAAATTATTATTTGCTAATCCCAATATTATTTGCTAATGCTAATAATTAAGTGAAATTTTAAACAATGCAATAATAGGATTATTGCATTGTTAATTTCACTTAATGTCGTTGGTATTTCCAACTGATGACTCAGGGGTTTATTTCCCTGAATAATTAAGTATTTTGGGGTCTAATTATTATGCATTTCATTACATCCGATAATTTAAACAATTTTTATGTTGAATTGGGGTAAGTTTTATGGCTAAGGGAAGGAGTGGAAGGTGAGGAAGTACCTGGATATTCAGATCTGGTCACCAAATACGGCTAGTCATTTCAAGCAACGTTTAAATTCTAAACCTGGATATTCAGATCTGGTCACCAAATACGGCTAGTCATTTCAAGCAACGTTTAAATTCTGAACCTGGATATTCAGATCTGGTCACCAAATACGGCTAGTCATTTCAAGTAACGTTTAAATTCTAAACCTGGATATTCAGATCTGGTCACCAAATACGGCTAGTCATTTCAAGCAACGTTTAAATTCTGAACCTGGATATTCAGATCTGGTCACCAAATACGGCTAGTCATTTGAAGCAACGTTTAAATTCTGAACCTGGATATTCAGATCTGGTCACCAAATACGGCTAGTCATTTCAAGCAACGTTTAAATTCTAAACCTGGATATTCAGATCTGGTCACCAAATACGGCTAGTCATTTCAAGCAACGTTTAAATTCTGAACCTGGATATTCAGATCTGGTCACCAAATACGGCTAGTCATTTCAAGCAACGTTTAAATTCTGAATTAATTAATCAATTACGAAAAAGCGTGGGGTTAAGAATATTTTTTTTAAATTATAGTTGTAATTTATTGTCGATTTTTTAAAAAAATTGCGATATTTTAAATAAAATTTAATAATTATTGTTTAAATAAATTAGCAATCTGGCAGCATTCATTTGCAGGTGGTCAATCCAATGCAGTCATGACGTTTGTGTGAGTGCTTTCCTTTGTCTCAGTGTGTTGCGCAGCAGTTTTATATGAACCGTTTTTTGATTCATCGGGATTGTTTTTAAAACTATACATTCTTTGTACCTTCAAATTAGTGGAAATAAACTTAAGTGTGTCAAGCTGCTCGTTATATTCCGGTAATTCTGGAAGGCTTTTAACATAAGCAATAATATTCATAAATCACATTCCGCGAAGTTGTAAATAACTAAATTTATTAAAAAATATACGTTGTAGGATAGCCTAGCAAGTAACATTTTGACAGAGCACTTACGGTGATTTAAAAAACAACGGCGCTGTTCAAATAATCCAATTATTATTATTGATAAGTACCTAAGTGAGGAAAATTGTTTTTAAAAGTGCTCAGAATTATTGGACTTCGATTATAAATTCAGGAAATCTACTAATTAGTTTCTTAGTTTCAAAATTAGACTATTTAATACGTGAAACGCGTAAGAGGTGAAACCAAAGCATTCCAGAGGTGAAACAATTTAGATACAAAAATAAAACTGATGTGTACAATACAAGAAGACAATCAGTGATTCGCATACGAAAAATGTGAATAATCATTATTGTTAAATAAAATATTTCTTTTCTGGTACTGGATTATGTAATACGGGCTTCGTTCGCAGCAACACGCGAGAGTTGCGATGTTGCTTTCAAATTTTGACAAAGGATAAAACAGTGGTGACATGTGGTGAAAATATGTTTAATTAATTTTTTATTAAAAAAAAACGTTACCGGACAGCAAAGTGCACATAACATTTTTTACTCCAAATGTGCTAAGGAATAGCTGGTTAAAGTTTGTCGGGTTAGTGCCGATACACCCTGTATGTATTTTTCATTTCAAAATTCATTTTTACCTATATGTACTGCGGGTTTTGCATAACTTTCATTTTCATTTTGCGGAAAATCCCTGCGTGGTGGAGAAAAACTGGCATATTTGGACTCAGCGCACCAAAATACATACGATTCACCCATTACGGTGAAAAAAACTATCAAAAAGTGTCAATTTGCAGGCCTGTGTTATTAGACGGTCACCGCCGCGCCAACCAAGTAGGTACTTTATAATTTACCATTTGTCTTCTTATTTTGTTACTATGTAGTAATGAATAAACACAATTCACATTTCAAGACTTCATTACAGTTTGCATGCGCAAAGTAATTAAATTTGATTAATGTACTTGGAACTTTGAAACAGTAGTTGTAGTGTATACTTGCTCTACTGCAGAGGTTATAATATAAATGGAGAGGAATCGAAAAGGTTAATCAAACGTATTAAATTACCATCATTTATTATCCGGCTTCTGCCGAGATACAACACTAAACAAAAAGTTAGAAAAATGTGGTACATAAAAAAATGTGTATTTTCTTGTGCTTTGACCTTCGACGTATTATTACAGCAGTGTATTTGATGGTTAAATAGATATTTTAAAATAGAATGGAAATGACGTTGCGAGATAGAATTGATTGCGTTGGCACGAAAAAGCGTGAAAATTTCACGCTGCCAATGAAAATAGATTTTCAACCAAAGATTAGGTAGGTATTTGGTATTTATCTATTATTGGGATAAATAAGAGTGGAATTAATTTAAAATTAACTTATTATAGGCTGATCTATGATATAAGAGAGATCACAGCGGATCTCTCTGCAGAGGCAGGAACATAACGGATTTTCTCTCCTTATAACCCACGGACACATCTCAGGCATTCTTGTCTTCTCTCTCCCCTTCCAACGCACGGATTCATCTCAGACATCCTTGTCTTCTTTCTCCTCTTGCAAAGCACGTATTCACCCCAGACATCGTTGTCTTCTCTCTTCCCTTCCAACGTACTGATTCATCTCAGACATCGTTGTCTTCTCTCTTCCCTTCCAACGTACTGATTCATCTCAGACATCGTTGTCTTCTCTCTCCCCTTCCACCGCACTGATTCATCTACACATCGTTGTCTTATCTCTCCTCTTGCAACGCACTGATTCATCTCATACATCGTTGTCTTCTCTCTCCCCTTCCACCGCACTGATTCATCTCACACATCGTTGTCTTATCTCTCCTCTTGCAACGCACTGATTCATCTCAGACATCGTTGTCTTCTCTCTCCCCTTCCACTGCACCTCACACATCGTTGTCTTATCTCTCCTCTTGCAACGCACTGATTCATCTCAGACATCGTTGTCTTCTCTCTTCCCTTCCAACGTACTGATTCATCTCAGACATCGTTGTCTTCTCTCTCCCCTTCCACCGCACTGATTCATCTCACACATCGTTGTCTTATCTCTCCTCTTGCAACGCACTGATTCATCTCAGACATCGTTGTCTTCTCTCTCCCCTTCCACCGCACTGATTCATCTCACACATCGTTGTCTTATCTCTCCTCTTGCAACGCACTGATTCATCTCAGACATCGTTGTCTTCTCTCTTCCCTTCCAACGTACTGATTCATCTCAGACATCGTTGTCTTCTCTCTCCCCTTCCACCGCACTGATTCATCTCACACATCGTTGTATTATCTCTCCTCTTGCAACGCACTGATTCATCTCAGACATCGTTGTCTTCTCTCTCCCCTTCCACCGCACTGATTCATCTCACACATCGTTGTCTTATCTCTCCTCTTGCAACGCACTGATTCATCTCACACATCGTTGTCTTATCTCTCCTCTTGCAACGCACTGATTCATCTCAGACATCGTTGTCTTCTCTCTTCCCTTCCAACGTACTGATTCATCTCATACATCGTTGTCTTCTCTCTCCCCTTCCACCGCACTGATTCATCTCACACATCGTTGTCTTATCTCTCCTCTTGCAACGCACTGATTCATCTCATACATCGTTGTCTTCTCTCTCCCCTTCCACCGCACTGATTCATCTCACACATCGTTGTCTTATCTCTCCTCTTGCAACGCACTGATTCATCTCATACATCGTTGTCTTCTCTCTCCCCTTCCACCGGACTGATTCATCTCACACATCGTTGTCTTATCTCTCCTCTTGCAACGCACTGATTCATCTCATACATCGTTGTCTTCTCTCTCCCCTTCCACCGCACTGATTCATCTCACACATCGTTGTCTTATCTCTCCTCTTGCAACGCACTGATTCATCTCATACATCGTTGTCTTCTCTCTCCCCTTCCACCGCACTGATTCATCTCACACATCGTTGTCTTATCTCTCCTCTTGCAACGCACTGATTCATCTCATACATCGTTGTCTTCTCTCTCCCCTTCCACCGCACTGATTCATCTCACACATCGTTGTCTTATCTCTCCTCTTGCAACGCACTGATTCATCTCATACATCGTTGTCTTCTCTCTCCCCTTCCACCGCACTGATTCATCTCACACATCGTTGTCTTATCTCTCCCCTTCCACCGCACTGATTCATCCCAGACATCGTTATATTATATTAAATTATAATTTCCAAGCTAAGTCAGTTCGTCATTCGTGTCGAAGTATGTCCTGCATCCTGCGTCTTATGTCCGGTGTCCCGGGTCGGAATTCCTGCAACCTTCTCCTTGAAGGCACGTTACGCACCCGTTGTTCACCATAATTTGTTTTTTTCTCATATTTTAAAGCCTCATGCCGTTTTCCCTATTCGGCCGGCAAAATGTTCTCGGAACTCGGTATTATAAAACGCCGCGCCGACTCTAGACTCGGTTACGGGTCGTTGGCATCGCTTCATAATTGCAATATTATGGTTTATTGCAAATAAGCATTTAGTCAAATTTTGTAAAATCTGTTAATATCTGTTAACTGTCTTTTTCTTCCTGGAATACCAAGATCGAAGTACAAACGTCTATCATACGTAATATATACACATATTTTAACGTATATTAATATATTCAATAATAGTATTATTCAATTTAAAAAAACTATTTAAAAAAAAAAGTTCTACTATGTTCATTGTTATTATTATTATTACGCGTGACAGCTGTTTCGCCTTCTGAAAGTAATATCAAACTGTAAATTATCAAATAGTTTTATAATGCTTTCAGAAGGCTAAACAGCTGCCATGCCTAGTAATAATAACTTATTAATAATCACGACAGAACATTTTTATTATTAAACTTTTTTTTGTAAATTGAATAAAAATATGGTTGAATATAAAAGAAAAACTTAAAATAAAATTTCTAGAGTTCTAGAACTTAAACTTGAAAACAATAGTATATTTACGGCGAGTTCTATAGTGGAAGATACTCTCAGTATCGCCCTGGTGTAAGACCACAATAGAGAATTGAAACTTGCTTTAAATAGCTTTAGACGTACGAACCAGATGGTTCGGAGCAGTTGTGACTCTTGTGCAGTATTCGCATAGAAAAATAAATAATAATGTATATTCAAATTTCGAGTACCTTAACTAAGGCATGATTCCCGGATTATAAATTTTGTGTTCTTTAAGTGGGAACTTTCAATCACATAGTTTTTGGTTGTCCCAATCTAAACAAATAGTCTCTTTTATATAAATCTTTATCTAAAATTGCCACCCATCCATTCAATATCTCATCTCTTCTAAGTCTAACTGGACTCTAATCTTTCGTGTAATTTTGAAATTCGACCATTTCTACAAAATAATTCTATAAATTCACCTTTCCTATCTCCATAATTTGAAATGGTGGCCTAGAACACCATTGAAAGGTGAAAACCAGAAACGTTTCATAAAAAACACACGGAGAAAACTTACTGATATACTGATATAAAATATTGCCAATTTATTAAAAATCTAGTCAAATTATTCGTATTCCTGTTAAAAACAATATTGCAGGCCTTTAACAAATGAATTGATAGATTTTCTCACAAACTATCCTTAAAACACGAATGTGTTCGGAGGATGTCGGAACACGTGTTCATAAAAATCTAATATTATAGCAAATCGTCATTATATTTATCAGGAAAAGCGCCGAACTAACTAACTAACCATAATATGTTTATATTTTTGTATGAAAGGCTTTGTTAGTGCTGAATTTCCCACTAGATGGCGTCGAGATATATTATATCTACATTTGTCGGTGAAATATTTTGACTTGTCAAATATTATGATTATTATTTTTAATGATAAACTTATGTTTATAATACAAGGTTTTTATGCGTAGCACAAAGGATAGCAAATTATTATAAGCATTAATTACTCCGGTTGTTTATAGTTGAAAAAATATAATATTGTCGATTGAAGTACTTGTACATATTGAATTATTTGGCGGGTTGGGAATAAGCCGATGTAGCTCAGTAGTCCAGAGCACCTGACCGGCTCAAGGTGCGAGTTCAATCAAAACCTCCTAGATCACAAGGCCGGAACACTGAATCAATTCAGCCTCCTAACTTGTATGGGAACCTCCAAAAAATGTTTTTTTTTTCATTATCTTAAATATTTTAAGATGTTTTAATAAAGAATAAAAAATTGAAAAAAATAATTTAAAATGATTTTTTATAAAATCCCACACAAGTTAGGAGGCTGCTTTGAATGAGTGTCCCGGCCTTATGTTCAAGGAGGTTTTGGTTCAATTCCTGTCGGCGGCATTTATTTTTACTCGGGAGATATTTTCAATGTTTATGGATATTTCGGGCGAGTAATTAATGCTTACAATAATTTATTACTGTATGCTTTAAAATCGTTGTATTGTAATTTTCAATATCTCATTATGTTCTGTTCTTATAATCTATGTATCCAGCTGGGCGTAAAACCAACTAAATAAATTTCAATTGACCATTGGAAAAAAACGATAATAGAAAATCGAATAAAGTCGAGTAGTAAAATTTGTTAGTAATTTAAAATTAATAAATGAGCATAAAACAGGTAAACAACGAAAACATAAAAATTACAGCATCTGCATCTAAGGTGCAGATGTTTAGCAAAATATTTTTTTAAAGAAGTGGTTACTCATACTTTTTATCGTATTTGAATATCCTTATGAAGCATGACTCATATAAAAGTTAACTGGGAAATTATACTATTTGAGTTGTGATTCAACGCCGATAAACACAATGTTAATTAATTGTATTTAATGTTTTACTTTTCTGCCCACGGTCTGGCTAAATTTTATAATCTGAATCCAATTAATTGTGCTCTGATTTGGACAAAACAAAACGCATTCAAGATAAACCTCGTTGCGATAAATTTAATTCAATTTAAATATTAATTCATCAGAACTAGCGGTGAATAGCTTATATTACAATTTATCTTTTTTGATAATAAAATATTAATTAATTTTTAGAAATAACGGTTGAACGTATATTTTGTCTGCCAATTTAATTCAACACATTGTCTACCTTTATAATATTTTTATCTCTGTAATATTGATAGCGTAAAATCAATAATTCCTTTACCTGCTTCGAAACATGATTACCTTGATAATTAACCAAATATTAGAGGTTCATTATTGTAAGAAACCAAACCATAATAGTTTAGTAATGTCACCAAGAAGGTTTAATTTAATGTTCTAGGTACTTCAAAATGACAAAAGACACTTTCTAAATAAGACAAATAATTAAATTAAAGGAACATCATTTACTTACATTTCCCGTTTCCTACGTATATATCTTTTCTCTAATGTGTCATATTATTATATTAATATAATGTTTAAACAAGGCATTTATTTAATGTTTTCCCTTTGTTTATGATTAATGCAGGATTGAGAGTGCACCTTTTACGCAGTATGTAGATTATAATTATGTAGAAAGCTAGTCTCATACGAGCGCTGTACGCTCATAATATATGTGGCCTCATAATATATCGGCATGTTTCACTATATCGCTATGTAACCTATAGCGAGCGATTTGGTGAAACTGGCCAAGCCCACTAATATTATGAGAGTATAGCGCTCGTGTGAGAATAGCTTTACTCGATGAAAACACATTTACGTCATATTTCGCCTGGTTCTTAACTCACATCAGTGAAATAATTTAAAAATAATATATGAAAATAATATATTTTTTATCACAATTTATATTATAGTTCATTATACATATTTCTTGTATCTCACCAAAAATAGTATATGTACGTACAAATTATATTCATTTGATATCCAATATATCCAATTGCTTTTTCCTATTTCGAGTCATATAGAAGCTAATGTGAGTTGGCTTTCTTACGATGGGTTTTTTGTGGCAATGTTTGGCTTAAGCGATAGCGTGGTTTATTCACTTTAGTAAGTCCGAAGGAAGGAATATTCATTAAAATAAAAAAATAATACTTTTGTTAACAAAAATAGATTAGATTGTGTCGTAGTAAAAAAAACTTATTTTAGCACTGAAAAATTGATTTTTAAATATATATCATTTCATTATCATTCCGACCTTATATTCTATTATCTTTGTCAGACAGTTTGACAGTAAACCTGGTTTAAATCAAGGTACACAGTTTGATTACAGTTAGCATGCATATCACCATGTACATAGTGTTGTAGTCAATAGTCACCGTGAATCACGCTAGTAATTATTTTGATTCAATTTCGGCGAACATTGTTAAACGCGCATTGAGCCATGCTTACCGTTAAACTAGATAATACAGTTAAAATAATTATTTATCGCCATACCAATGTAGAACGAGCATATTATCCTGATACCGAAATTGGTCACAAAGAATATTTTGGTGATAAGTCCATTGTATTTCAGTTGCATAGAATAATAAATTGCTATATGAGCTTTTTTTCAAAGGACTTATTTTTTTTCTCTGTCGTTCACAGTTTTAAGAAAAACAAAACACGACGCTCACCTGAATTAATAAATAATGTTAATTCAACTCATTTTGTAGTCAGCGTTTTTAGTTAATTAGAAAGAACCACCAAATCATTGAAATCAACATTGGTATTTATACAAATCCTTGCGTAAACTGCACATTTTATTACACGGAGGTAACGAGTACGTGCCGATTTAAGTACCTGCTCATTAAAATTACGCAATTAAACATGTTTTAGATAAATATTAGGAAACAGGTGCAGTTAGACTGAGATTATTCAAGGCGAGGAGGATTTGGTCGAGTGTCGAGGAAAACGATAGCAATATCATAAAGGCTATAGTCCAACAGTCGATTATAGATAGATCAGGTAGAATTTACGTGAACAATACACAAGATTGTGAGTATGTATACACTTCCGACTGCCTTTGGTCTTACTTACGCCTACTTATAGCGATAAATGGACAGCTAGTGCATACGGTCATCGAAAAAAAATCTTTTTTCAATTTTATTGAAATTTCTTTTCTGAAGTCGAAACATGCTGTGTGAAAACAATGCATCTGTGTGAGTACTGTGTTCGACTCAACTCTGGTTGCGACATATCTGTGTGAGTACTGTTTTCGATTCAACTCTGGATGTAACACACAAACATCTGTGTGAGTACTGTATTCGACTCAACTCTGGTTGCGACCCATAAACAGTGCTCATTTTCACTTCACAGACATTATCGGACATAACGATTGGATACCAGAATTGTATCTTCCATCACTACCACATTATTTTATTTAGAAGATTGTAGATCTTATATTGCATTAGATAACTTGTCATGCCATGTCAAAAGTCAGAATAATAGAAGACCATGTATGAATGTGAATGTTGCAAGGAGTGTGTGCTGAGACCGAGGTTCGACCTATCTGCCTACCCCTGCGTGATGGTTAGTTAGTTAGATCAACAACCAATTATATATGGTAAACTGTTTATTTTTTCGTTATTCTGCACATACATAATCTACACATTATCAAATAATGTAATGACTTATCGTGATCCTTCTTTAGCTAACGTTTCGGACAGCGGTACAGTGTCCGTCATCAGGGCAGATGTGAATCACACTTGGCCGTGAAAATATGAAAACATCATTATTCAACTTAATTACTTGTTTTATTACCGGGATATTAATACTAATACCTATATTTTAAGAACTTAATACTAATACCTATATTTTAAGAATTTGCATAGATATATTATCACGCAGGTAAGAAGTGTTAAGTAAAATGGTAATAAAATTTTACGTCATTTGGATGTATAGTCAATGGACGACTGAGAATCAAAGATCGAAAATCTTAATACCCGATTAAATGCAAAGCGACCATTGTTTCAATTCATAGACGTACTTATAGCTAGATCGTCACTATATTATGTACTAATGGATGACGACATATCTATTTATATCTTATATCAGAGGTCCCCAAACTTTTTTGTCCCGTAGACCAAGTACCGATTTTTTCTGCTTTGGGTGGACCCCCTGCTTTCCTGATGTTGATTTTTCAGACAGAAATTACCCTATATTGCAGAATGGTTTTGTATGTATGAGGTATTCTCGATTGCTCAGTACTGGATTCCCCACAATAATTTCGAATGCACTAATTCCCCACACAACACTATTTCAATGAGGGGGGTGGGTGGCAAGAGAATTTCAGAGATGACACTAATTCCACAATATTTAAAAAAAAATGGGGGGAAGGGTGGCTAGGGAATTTCGAAATAATTAATTCCCCACAATATTTTTGTGTGACAAAATTTTTCCCAGAATATTTGAGATTTTCCCTGAATTTGGCCTCTCCGTCAACATTTCAGAATATCCGTAAATATCTAATCACTGTTGTATTTTGAAAACTAGTCCATGTGAAAGCCCAAAAAATTGATATTCCCAAAAAATGCGGCCTAAAATTGGCCTAAATGGAATTCGCTCTTGTGGAACCCCATTTACATCTTTTTCACCCCCATTTTTTTTTCATCAACCTGGATCCCCTGCAGGTCGAAATCGACAAATTTGGGAATGAATGATCTAGATTGATTGTTTCTATGAGGGTGGTGATAACCATGGATAAAATGTATCAAATATTTTGCTTTATGCCGTTATCTTGATAAAAATGTATGAAATTTAAATTATTCTTCGTGATTTCTTTTATAATTCTTTTGGTTTAGTTTTTAACACATTTTCTTGTTGAACTGTCGAGAAGTACAGGGCAAACAAAATAGCGTCTTGTTCTATTAAAAAGAATTTTCCGAGCCCCAATGTTCACGATGGAAATGACATTAATATTCACAAAATAAAAATACTATGGCCTTTTTAATGAAGAAACTTATGTACCAACATAATTGCTAAGAAAGTGCTAGGTAAGAAGTTAAATATGTTGCATAAAATTGGTATTCTTATACATAATGTATATATGTATATGTCACTTGTCAATAATTCACATGGCGGGAAATAAAATGGCCAGTAAGGTCACCTTGTGCATACATTGCAATAATATAAGGTATGTGCAATTTATAAGTACCTACGTGAAGAGCGAACACAGTCAAATATTAGAAAATTTGCAAAAAATAATAATAATATCTAGGTATTCTTTTGCTTCTGCTAATTGTAGTCAGTGATAATAGTACCATTGACACACGTTCTTGACAACTGTCTTCAAATAAACATTCGCTTGCCGGAAATGTACCGTACATTAATTACCATCCTTCGAACATTGAAAAGATAAGTACAAGTAACCGATAGAAGTGCATTGTAGGCTTGTCTATGTGCCCGAAGTAAGTAATAATCCATTACTTCAGGCAAAATCGATCCAACATTTTCAAATATCGTATTTAATAGGCTTGTCTCTGAAACGAGAGTCAATTAGCGACAATAATCTTTCTTAAAATCGGTAAACATCGCCTTACAACTACAAATATAACCTATTAATAATAGATACAACAATATCATCGATCATTTCTAAACAGATATATCTACTTTCAACATCACTGCCTTTCTGTGATAATGATGATGAGAAAGAAGGGATAAGAAAATTATAACGAAGCGTTGATAATAAAAAGTTATTTAACTTTGATTTACTTCATATTTACTAAAAGTCGTCACACACCGGATTAGCATATTCCAGAACCCACCAATCAAATAACAACACTGACACATAAAGCATGCTAATAAGAAGTTTTCGGTAAACACACCCAACTTTACTACGTTTGTACAAAGTCGTCGCTAAATATTCCTACAGGTGTTGCAAAAAACAAAATAAAACTACGCTAAACAAATAATCCGAAGTTCAAGTTTTTGTGCCATGTTGTTTTTTATTGTCTTCTATATTTTTCTAATAATATAAATATGCGACTATTATAATATGTTATGACCAAATAAAAATTTACGTAGGTATGTCATAATCACGGATTTTAAGGAAAATTTCTTTTTATATTAATAATATCTACCAAGTACCTTTTTTATCCCTATTACCTATTATGTTCTGTAATCTGATATCTTTAAACCCTTACCTAGGATAGTACCTACCCTTTTCGTATTTGATAAACAAATATTTCTACTCGTAGTGCTACTCCTTTCTTTCTGCTTTGCAGAAAAGGAAAAGATACGTACGTTTGGGAGCTACCTGGCTTAGGACGTGTTGTTTCAAAGAATTTGAAAGAAATCTTCAAATTCAAGTTCTGTGAAAGTTCTATTAGAGTTCTGTTATTATTTCATCATGGGTCTCTTGGTAAGAACTTGAACAAGACTTTTACAAAACTTGAATGTTAACTTTGAAATTTGATGAATTGTTTGAAAAATTCTTTGAAATATCCCGTCCTTAGTTATTTTCATATTGACATAAGATGTTTACCTGAAATATTAAAATTTATTAAATATAAACATTATTTGATTTTTAACAGTTTTTCACAAATAAATAATGCGTACCCAACATTTGAATACAGTTGACACTTCTAGATCCAAGATCCACTCATTCTTTCTACAGGACCTTAGCATCCCCAAAGATGGGATGTGGGTACTGAGGAAAATCTCAGTACCCACACTATAGATTTTATTATAATATAACATCCATAGTGGGGGTACTGATACAAGATAGCAAAATTGTGTTTCCTGCCACTGAAAATGCCATAAAGCAAAATAGTGATTTTCTCAAGGGTCAAACGTTCTAACTTTTCCCGTTCAATATAATATTGGTGGTGTTGTCTATATGTTTATAAACAATATTGACGTCAATAAATTATTGATGCTTAATCAGTTGTTCCGTGGGGGCATTGGAAGTACTTAGCCGTTTTATATTAACAACAACATGTATTTATAGGCACTAAAATATGTATTGTAAACGTAAAGGTATAGGTATGAATCACATAGTAAAAACGTGATTAGATTTTACGACTGACTTAAAAAAAGTACTAGTATAGGCGATTATTTTATTTTTATTACCTATTTATCGGCAATTTTAATCTTTGTCAATAAATAATGGACTGATTATTTTTTTTAAATAAATGCGTGGCTTCTTGTTTTGATGGCCATCGATTGACTGTGATCATCTGTATGTAAAATCTTGAATTTTAAACTTATCTCTGAACTTTGACTAGATGCTGGTAATAGTGGTAATAGCTAAAGCGCTGGTAAACATTTAGTCAATTTTTTATCATTTTAACTCCATTCTAACATTTAAAACCTTAAATTTTAACCGCTTAACCTGTTTTCCATGTTCCAAAACGGTGGTAACTCTCGCTCAAACGATTAATTATTCGTCATTTAGACTTATTTAAAACAGCCTGCGTTATTCATGAATGATACTTCAGTACAAGGAACGAGTATGTATATTGTCTTTAAATGTGAAACCAATTGATTAACCAAATAAGAAATACTTTAATTAGACGTCTGCATAATTTATACAGCCGGGCATCATCGGATCGTTTCTTCTTGTAATTCCTGTTTGAGTAGGTACCCGGGTGCCTGTCTACGTCTACTGAAACTCGTATGTATCTATACCTAATATTCTCTCGACCGATGCCCATTCAAGCCACTCAAATCCAGTCCATAATCTTCCACTGACTGTTGACTGCCGACCAACAACTAGCCCAACCACTAACCATCGACTTGTTAACATTATATAATATATCTACTACTAGAGTTAGTATGAGCAGAATATACTCTACTCTTTATACTCTCCAGAGTCAAGTCTGTGTTCCTTGCACCAGGTGTAGTTGGCGATGTGTGCGGATGCGTTGCTATAGGCTAAAATCTTACCACAATTTGCACGTAGGAACTGCCTAATTATCAGAGCAGGGACAGGCGCGACAGGGCACTTGACCCAAGACCATATCTGTAAGACTACAGTAACCCAGTGGGCGAAAAGAAAAGTGTGATAAATCATCAGAGTTACTCCTTAGATATCTTGCTATACAAAAGATTAATATGAAAGTTAAAAAATATACTTCTATGACACAATTCCGAATTTGAAAAACACTGCAAATAAAAAGATTCACTTTTTGTAGCTGTAGCTTATTTTGATACATCCCCTTTCTCATATAGAAATATCATCACATCAGTTGTGAGAATCATTAAAATTATTTATCGAGTACGGTTTTGCTTTAATTCAAACGATTTAGCACATCACGTTTATTTTTTTCGGGGTAGGTAGGTGCTCCAACTGCAAAAATACTTCCCCCGGTCCTGCTAATAAACCTATGCGGACAGTACTTACCTATCTATGGGCACACCTACTTCTATTATCTGTATTCATTTATCTGGTATCTTCCATCAAAGGGTTACACAAATATTAACTTATTTACCATAACTTATTTACCATAAATATCACACGTGATTTTCGTCTTCCACGTTCGTGAATTTTCGAGCATATAATTTGGAAGTAGGAATGTAATACGAGAATAAAACAACTAAAAACACATACCTATTTTCATTTGAACTAATTTCAAACACCGATTGATTATTGAACCGAGACTTTTTAATATTTTGTTGTATTATATCACTGTGCTTTAAAATGAAATGTCGTTAAAATTTAGGTGGTATAATTGTTATTGTTAGCATTTTCCGTCTCCTGTCCCTAAATATAATCAGAAGGATTGGGTACTGCGCGATACATTTTCATTCAACCGATCAGATGAAATGCATGGGCTTTCGTTGAATACCTAATCTACCATCGTACAATCGCACTAATATAAATCACCATCATATCAGCCATTTAGAGTTTCGTGCGGATCAAAACATTCACCACTCCTTTACGTCAGCAGCAGTCAGCAATCATGACTCATGACTCAACTTTTACCGGTTGCTTGTCTGATGAATTTAGTCAAAGATGTTTTAGGCCTACCCGGTGCCCAGGTTTCTGCAGCTTATTCTAGGTCTCCCATTTGAACACTCTTCTTGGACACCATTCTCCTCGAGTCATCAAAAATTGCTAACATTGTTTTGTGATCCCGCAGTAACCTATTTTTCCCCTTCTTTCGTTTACTCTGTGTTACTTACTTTCAGTTTATGTGGAGCCATTGCGCATGTATTGTGGTTTCAAAACACAGGTTACATTCAAAACACTAGCGTAAAAAACATATTTTTCTGATGTCGTTTGGTTTGGTGTTTTAAAAATATTATCCCAGAATGTCACGAGGGGGTCAAGTAACAAATTAATCACAAAAAAAACGGTTCACCATACAATATACAACACCTCGGTGCAGGTGAACATATACAAAATACACAATATTAAACTGTCCCCCCTTGCGGACCCCAAAGTGCGACACCTTCATACCTCCTACATCGTAAATCCGCCCTTGAGCCTAAGACTCAAGACAAAAATAAAACATAAGTATTTTCAAGTTTGTAAATTCGTATAGATTTCCTAATCAGTTGTCTGATAAAGCGCCGATGGCATTCTTCGCTGTCCAAACAGTGATGTAACATTTCCAAACTCTGAGGCCTTCAGTCTACTCGACATCGACATGGCATTATCATGTTCATGCGTGATAGACGGAGCAGGCGCGGCTCCCATACTTCATACCCATACACATTACACAATGGCGTCACCAGCAAAACTAGCCAAGTCTGACTGGCATGCAAAACGATTGTTTATCTACGGGTGGAATGACAAATTGCTATGAACTATACAATTATTATATTATGTAGCTGGATCTATTTCCATATTATGTAGACCGAGCGATACTTTAGCCATTATTGTTCTAGATACAGTGCTAAGTGCCAATCGTTTCTGAAGTATGCATTGTATCCATTAGAACCTGCAATTTTTTTTGAAGTTCGAAGGATTTCATGGATCCTCATCATTTATAAATTAGAAGTATTAATTTATTCCTTAAAACTTCATGAAATAAAGTTCCATCTCTTAGCAACATGGTGATTGGTGATATTGAATATATATTTGACAATTCATATTTGATAAATATATATTACTGTCTTCTATTTTCAAGAGTCATAGAGGAAGGAGACTATACTTATTATTTATCATATTTTTTTACCTTATCTTATCTTTTATATTCAGGCAAAAATACAGCTAAAGATAATATTGTTTGTTAATGTAGGCACAGTGTACCTACATACTGTATGTCACATTCATTACATTCTAAAGTGTATATCCCATTTTTTAGAATTTATTAGGTATGACTACTAGAAATTTTGAAACTAGAATCAGGGAACATAAACTCTGTTTACGAAATATTAACTATTCCGAGTTTGCTAATCATTTAAACTAAATGAATTTAGTTAACAAATAATAGAATCCTGTAAGTCACCTTTATTGACAATGTTCCCCAGTTATGTTGACCCCTCCCAACTTTCTCTCCCCCCCCTCTACAAAAATAGCCCCTCCCACTACCCTCGCCTAATAAAATCTAATTTCTGTACTTGCATAATGTGTTAGTTTTAAGAATGCTAGTGAAGTCATAAGCGAAACTGGTAGCAAATATAATAAAAATCAGTTAACAAATGTACATGTGAAATAAAACTCTTCAAACCAAATTTCTACAAATTGTGCCCAAGAAATACAAATAATCAGCCTTGTTCGCCTTTATTTACTCGATGTTGTAATAATTATTGTTGTAGATACAAATAACATGTATAACTTTTGTCAACAAAATTTTTCTAATTTTTTTGTATTTTTCATTACAGAATCAATCTGAAGGTTAGAATGAAAGCGCTTTTCCTGGTGCCGGTGCTAATCCTGCTCGTATTAGGAGCAGTGGTCCACACGGCCCCTCCCCCTCCCTCCACCGCCTCCCCCACCAACACCAACAAGGTCTCTCCAGACTCAGAAGTCCCGGACTACCAGTATGAAGACTACGAAGACGATGATGAACATGACGAGATCCTGTTTAGCGAGGATAAGCCGTGCCCGAGGGACTGCAAGTGCACCGTGTCTATGAATGACCGCATTGCTCACTGCAGCCGCTTGGAAGTCGGTACCCAGAAGTTCGGGGATGACATCACAGGTATTGTGATTGAGAATGTTGATAAGAAGCATCCGCTGGTTCTGACTGGAATGATGTTCAGGCAGTTGGGACTGCACCAAATTACCAATGTGAAGATTTCCAATAGTGTGATTGCATCCATCAGTCCGTTAGCTTTCAAAGGCCTTCACGAACTTAACAGCGTGAACCTGACTGGCAACAGTATTCAGAAGATCGATCCTGAGATATTTGCCTTCAATAGCAAACTCTCTCTGGTTGATCTATCGGATAATCCCCTCTCTATCGATGCGAATACCCCTTTCCTTAATTCTTCTTCCATCCAGGAATTGGAAATTGCCAGGTGTGGGTTAAAAGAAATTTCCAAAAATGCACTCACGAAATTGACTAATTTAATGTACATTAATTTGTCTGGAAATAAACTGCAAGAGCTTGAATCAACTGTGTTTTCCAAGCTGAGGATTCTAGAAGAAGTTGATATGTCAGAAAACTCCTTGGAAAGTATTCCGGAAGATTTATTCATGGATAATGCTGAAATGACGACACTTAGATTGAGAGGTAATCCCATTACTTCAGTTATTGGTGTACAAATTAATGAATTGCTCACCATTGATCTGAGCATGGCCAAAATCAGCACAGTCGGACCTTCAATGTTCAATAGTATGCCGTTAGTCTCAAACCTAAATCTGAGTTCCAACGGAATTAGAAAAATTCACAATCAAGCATTCCATCAACTTACTTCGTTGAACTATTTAGACCTTTCCAACAACAACTTAGATTTCATTTCTGACCAGCTTATTAAAGAAAATCTGCAATTGGACGTTTTTAAAATTGCAAGAAATCCTTTCTTGAAGAGCCTCCCTGAAGAGGGCTTCGCTTGCTCTTCTGAACAATTTAACATTTACTTGTTCGATGCTTCAGGTTGCAGTATAGAAAAAATTTCTGACAATTTTTTGAAAACTTTGCCCGCCCTTTCCCAAATACTTCTTTCTCATAATAAGATCAAGAGTATCGGATCTGCATTGCAAAAATCAATCCGATTGGTAGAAATTGATCTTTCCTATAACTCACTGACAGTTCTCGCTAAGGATACATTCAGCATGAACAAGGATCTAGGAAAGTTGAACCTCGCAGGAAACCCCTTGACAACTCTGTCGGCAGATCTCTTTGTCAGCAATACAATCCTCACTTGGCTCGATGTCAGCTCCTGTCAGCTCAACTCTCTGTGGGGAACTAACGCAGTCTCTTCGGGACTTATCATGAAAGACTTGCATTTCCTTAATGCTTCCAATAATAACATTAAGTCAATCAACTACAAAGAGTTGCAAACCATCAGCAAGCTCTTTACCCTGGACATCTCACAGAATCCATTGGAATGTAACATGGAATTCCAAACATTGATGACCTGGCTGGGAGAGCATGGCGTGCTTCCCTCTGCCACAGACATGCTTTCCTCTCAGATGGTTATGGATAAGAAAGTTGGAGATCTTAGGCAAAAATGGGAATTCTTAGCTAAAACGGTATGTCGCCCAAACATCATGCCCGTGTCCAGTAAACAGTCAGAAAGCGATTCTAATGAAAAGGCTGCAGTTGAAAGTATTTTGAAAAAGATTGAAGAAAACCCGCTTATAGACATCAACGGGGACTACATAGTCGAAGAGGATGAAGAAGATGACTATGATGATGATGGTGATAATACTCTGAGTATTCCCTATAAAGAACCTAAAACCATAACAAAAGATTCAGAAGTAAAGATTGCCGATGATTTGCTTAAGATTTATGAAAACGTAGATCATAATAAGATAGAGATTCCATTTGAGAAGGAAATAAACGAAGAGAGCATTATTGCAAACGAGATGTTCGATGAGCTTGAAGAAGAGAGGAAAATGGGTGGGGAAAGATATGTGACTTATCTGGAGCTAGATTCCGACTACAAGCAATACGTGCTGCCAATGCTGTTGACCATCATCTTAAGCGTGGTCATGGTGTTCATCATGATGAAGGCCATCAAACACTGCGCCGGCCCCAGGAACATCGGATACAAGAGCGCAGTGCTCAGCATCAACACTCCCAGCGTGGGAAGGGGGAAGAAGGACTGCGGGCTTGTGTACCAGCCCCTGTCGGAGGACCTCAGCGGCCCCAAGACGCCCATCATCAGCAGGCAATTCCTCGGAGCGAGCCAGTCTTCCAAAGGCACCGATATCTCTTATAAAAGCAGTCCCTTCCACCATAGCAATATAACTCCCGAACATGTTTAATTGCTTCAACAATATTTAAAAAGATACAAACAAACCATTAAAAATATCAAAATTAAACAATCTACAAATCAGGACATTTTGAAAACTAGTCATAACTGAATACTTTATTTTTTAAATAATTTTCCGTGGAGTATCCAAAACGTGCAGCTCACTAAATAAGAATTGAAATGTTCCGATTTTTTTCAACTTTGACATTAGTTTTGGATATATTTATATAGTCTGATAAGAATAAATGTATTTAATAAAAAAAATAAAAGTCGATTCGCCAAATTCAAAAAGGGTTCCTCAAACCGAGTAATAATATTATATATACTGTGCATATTGCAGCCATATTTAGTATTCTGTATTTAATACAAATTTGAGGTGAACATAGCTAAATACTACTTCATTGGAACATTAAGTTTGCCCTTACATTGTTTTCAATAAACCGTTATACTTTATTGAGAATGGTTATTTGTGTATTTTAAAAGTATGTTACTTAGTATCTTCATAAAACTAATAAAAATGTATTATACAACAAAACACCATAATAAAGTATTTTTATAGAAATTAAATTAACTTTATTTTATTATGAAAAGTATTACAATAATAAAATATACATTTCAATGTACAAGTATGTATGTACTTACTTATTATTATGAAGGAAGAAGTGATCAATTTCTTAATTAAAAAAAAACAACAGCAGCAACAATATGGTATATTAGATGGTAAGAAACAATTACATAATAATATGAATTATTTATAAAACAAATTGATCATAAACTTGACTACTTATTTCAATAAATTTGTGATTTTAATATGTTAATAATCTTTGTAGTGATAATAAATTTTTGTAAATTTAATATTTTTGTTTGATTTATGCATCCCTCTTTTGACCAGCAAACAGTGACAGCTCGTGACTTTTGAGTGTGGTAGAGTGCTAAGTTTGAAAAATTCGACATTATTGATGTTGTTTAGTCCAAATAATTTTTTTTTTCTAGCCTTAATGACGCGAATACATTTGCGAGTCGAGGCTTAAATTATGGGAAAGGAACGAAGCAACTGCAAATGGTGCAATACGCCGCTTGTGGTTGCTTCGTTCCTTTCACATAATTCGAGGCTCAGCTCGTTTTTGGGCTCGCAAATGCATACGCAGCATCACACATCACCCTTGAGATTATTTTTCATAAAACATTGCTACACAAAAATAGAAATCATCCGAATATTATTGATTACAGTGATCACCTACCTAGGCATCTACTGGTTTTAACAAGGGGTGCCAATATTTTACTCATGCCAGGCGCCATTTGGCTCAGGGCTGGCCCATTTCCTATAAAATAATCCCTAAACACTGGCAGCACCTCTAATGGCAGATGCAAATAGTGTTATGAATTATTCATTGATTTTATATAATATTTGGATAAAGTTTTATTAGGGAGTTTAGAGTTTAAGTAACAACCGCCATGCAAGAAATTATTCTTCAACAAGATCTGCGGCTATCTTGGCTATCAATGTCTAATATAAGAAGGTGTTATCAATTCCTTGAGATATTGAACATAAGTAAGTATAATTACAGCAATAAAGTTATTTTTATATCAGTTGTTTATCACAATCTATTTTAGCTATCAACGACTATCAACTTTAACTAAGTTGACACCTTAAGCTATGTACACACGTATATTCATGCTCGACGGTTTGGCTCGATCGAATGTGTTAACTTGGAACCATGCTCGTCATTGCATCCACACGCTCGAGCAGCTTGACACAATGAACCATTCATATACCACCAGGATACTCAGTCAAATCGTAAATTTCTGTCGAACATTGAGCAAGAACTAATTTTTCATTATTTTCCAAATTTTCAAACCAGTTTTCCTCATAAATTTTAAATATATTAAAATTTATAAGGAAAACCTTATATTTTCTTTGAACTGAAAGCATTACGGTTCTTGAATCTTTTTCACATCGAGCCGTTCGCTTGACATTGAACAAAAAAGCATAGAGCGAGAAGGTAAACACGTTAACACATATTTAAATGAGCATAAAACCATTGGTAAATAGCTTTGCAGGAATGATGAATGAAAATAAATAAATTCTGAATTCAAAGTTAAGTGAACTATTTATCAACCAGGTGATCAATTGCCCGGTGGGTAGGACGCTCGACTATCAGTCAGGCGGATCGAATTTAATACTCACAGTTGGTTCAGAAGAAGTTGCATATTATTGGAAAGGTATGTACAATAAATATTAAGCTTCTTTAAAAATTAAAACAATGAAGTCAGTGCATCGTTTACCTTGTTGAAGAATAGAGGAATTATAAGAAAATGGAATAGTGGTGGAAAATTGAAGAGAAAATAAGAAAAAAATATGTTTTTCTTTGAACTTGTACATAACTATGATAAGTACCTATACTATTTGATATTGACTTTCGGATGGAATGGGTTCAGATCGTCTAATTCTGCGGAGATGTTGTAGAAAACGAAGGAGAGCATTTTATTTCTGACCTATAATTACTTTACTTCTACGGTATTATTTATGCAATACCGTAAATAGTTCCACTATCTCTCCCGAGTTAGTGGAACTATGAATTAATGAAACTGTGAGTTAATGAAACTATCTCCAATTTTGGGAAGGCTGATTGAAGTGGGGGAGGGGTAGACAAGAAGAAGGTTTATAAGTACTAAATTGGTCACAAAAAACCTGTGCCATTTAAGCCATTTCGAGCCAGGACACTGAGAGTATTTTCCACTTGTTCTGCTGCTTTCAGCAAGGTCGTCAACAATGCCTCTGTTTTTCGTGTCACAATGTGATTATTGAATTCCATAAAGTATTGAGTGTAATATGAAGTTCACCCCAACAGAGCTCCAAATGCCACGGTAAGGTCTTCATACTCCGAAAGGTGACCCCGTATATAAGTATGGATTCACCTATTAACTGGGTAAAGAACGCTAATTAATCATTTTTCGTAAGTATGAAATAGGAAACCTTTAGGAAATATTTTTTGTTGCCTCATAACATCGATTGGCAACATATTTTAAACAAAGTGATCCAAAAATATATTTTGGGTGGTAGCTATATTATAATGTAAGTAAAGCAGTAAAGGTTTTCCCAACAAAATAAACGTATCACTTTTCCGCAAAACAAATAAATTTTCATAAAAAGTTATAAACTGTCCTTCAAGTAGCAAAAAAATATTTAAATAGGGACACAGATATATGTTTTATCTTCAAATAATAAATTGATAACCGGTCCGCGTACAGAACAGAACACGTAAACAAGTTTGTCGTCACAGCCGCTCCAACCTCCAACAAACATTAGATTATTACAAAGGAGAGGGAGGTGTTTGTAAATGTAAATCTGGTGCTGTATTCGCACTCTGTCTACAAAATTAAGTTAGAAACATACGACATTTCTGTCATACGAACGTTATTATATTATCATTTAATCAAGCAGTCATCACGAACTCTGAACTTTTTTAGTTCAATTCGCCAACGGGCAGCGGCCGAGTGAAGTTGTCAGTGACAGCCGGCCTCATCAAAGTTTTGTTCAACTTTTTGGATAATTTTGCGAACGGCAAAATGATTCCACGAAGGAGGATTCTGGATTTACTGCAGGTGGTGTCTAGCTCTTCGTAAGTTTATATTATTGTTATTTTCTTCATACGACTGTACAAAAATAGAATAATGTGACATTATTTACTCCGGTGATAAACGAAATAGAGGAAAGTAATTTTGCCAGATTTTTATTATTGGTTATGTTATGTAAATTCTCCGCTAGGTCGCGCTAATGTCAAAACTTATTTTTTACCCGGGAATTTCGAAATCGTATTTATCTACTAATTGCAATATTATATAATTTTTTTATTTATTTCGCCACAGTTTTCGCCAAAAGTTCTGAAGGGAGTATGTAAAATCATTTAACTCTTATTTATAACACAGTAGATTCAGTTTTCCAATGCTTCACAAACAATAAATCATTTTAAAACCCAGAAATTACTATTATTTTTTGTACTTTTCAATTTTGTTTCGTATCATGTAATTAGAGGGTGTCTGAAGTATTGAAGAATTGTTTTAATTTTAGATGTAAATGTCCTGCTCATGGAAACCCTGGCCACAGTCATGCAAGTAGTGTACCAAATCCCGTCCCATCTAAGGATTATGCATTTGAGGTAAATTTACCGTAATAAATTATCATACCGTAGTATTATTACCATTTTCATTACCAAAATGGTCTCACAATCATGACTCCTGTGGATTGCAGCAGTCTTCTGTCCGCTGAGGTAGTGCATGTAGTTTATTTCAGCTTGTAGACCAATATTAATGTGTTTTGATTGCTCAATACTATGTTTTCTGACTATGTGTATCACTGTAATCACATTTCCAGATGGCGTGTTCCACCATCCGCTACGGCATCGGAGTGACTCGCGAGGTCGGCATGGACATGGTGAACCTGAAGGCCAAGAAGGTGTGCGTCATGACGGATCCTCATCTGCTCAATCTGTCTCCTGTGAAGACCACCATCGATGCCCTCACCAAGAGCGGAGTCAACTTCGAGCTGTATGATAAAGTGCGGGTCGAACCAACAGAACAGAGGTAAAAGCATACCTATTTAAAATTTAAAAAATATAGTATTGTACACATCACTTTGTTTTAGGTTAAAGGCAACTACTTTCAGACTTATCTGTTCCTCTTAAGTTGAGATCCTCTGAACGGTTTTCGTAATAGGTTCAATGTCATAGTAAGTCAAAGGCCTGTAACATTGTATTCATTCTTTATGTATGGGTATATACATACTCTATTACATATTCAGTTCAGAGATCGAATCCAACAAAATGTATGCTTGCTGG
This sequence comes from Hesperophylax consimilis, assembly GCF_061612785.1. Classification (NCBI taxonomy): domain Eukaryota; kingdom Metazoa; phylum Arthropoda; class Insecta; order Trichoptera; family Limnephilidae; genus Hesperophylax; species Hesperophylax consimilis. The sequence goes on from NC_142838.1 coordinate 29,562,497, forward strand.
ACTCCAAACATCTTCGTAATGAATTTAAATTGTTATAACCTCAATACATAATCAATTATCTTATTGATTCCTTGTGCTGAGATGCACAAACTGCAATTGTTTGGTGACTTATTGCATTAATTGTGTAAATATAAAATCAATACACCATAAGCTAACCTAATCTTAGTTTCATCTCTAATTTCAATTATTACCTGATTTCAAAATGTGAATAATTTCCAGTATATTAGATGCTACTAAGTTTGCCAAGGAAGGCAAGTTTGACGCGTACATCGCAGTGGGAGGAGGGTCTGTGATGGACACTTGCAAGGCGGCCAACCTGTACGCTTCAGACCCTGAAGCAGAGTTCCTGGACTATGTGAATGCCCCCATCGGGAAAGGAAAGCCAGTCCTCGTCACCGTCAAGCCTCTCATCGCCAGTAAGACTTTAATTTGTTATTGTTATTATTATTATATACTTTTCTTATCACATTACACGTGATATCTAAAAATATATTTATCTGCTGCAGAACTTCGATATTATAATATCTTGTTTTAACCTTAGATTAATGTAATTATCTTTTAAGAGCACTCATCAATTTTTATCTTTATCTTTACTTTTTAGTTAAAAAACACATATTTATTTTTATTTAAGGTTTTATTCCACCAGGATTGGGTGGATATTGCAAACCCAATCTGCCATATTACACGATAATACATGGTGATATTATAAATAAGCAGAGATGTGCTTTATTTCAAATAAATCCATTTCAAATGGAAATGCGAAATGCAAAATGGGTATTTTCCATTTTGCATTTTAAATGCTTTTATAAAAACAATTTTGCATTTTGCGTTTTAAATGCTTTTCTCAATGCATTTTCCATTTTAAATGCTTTTTTGCAACATTCTACCTACTATCTCCTCTCATCTTTTTTTCATAAGCCCCAAATATCAGTCGGTCCTCAACCTCGCTAAAATATACAAAAAATACTGATTCAAATACTGAACATGGGGCCATGACGCTGTAATATTAAATGTTAGATAGCAGTTTCTACGTTTTTACGTTGGCAACATTAGTCTTGCGCAAATTTTTTGTGGTTTCATAATCTGTAGTCGTGATGTTTTTGGATTTACCATCATGTAATATGTTTGTTCTACATTGATGTCCATTATAAAATGACAAAATTGTTTAAAAATTCTATAATTATTTTGATTGTTTGACCTGAGAAACCATTTTGCATTCTCAATGCATTTGTAAAATAGGTATTTTGCATTTGAAATGCTTTTCTAAAAACCATTTTGCATTTTCAAATGGAAAAGTTTTGACCCATTTCCATTTTGCATTTCAAATGGTTTTGTGTACCCATTTTGCACATCTCTGTAAATAAGAATAAAAATTACATCAAAACAAAATAAAAATGGGACTATGCGTAATAATAATAAAGTCATCAATAATAATCAGGATGTATCATTTGCATCCATCGCTCATTGATACATTGGTTGAATTTCGTGTCCTACCCCTGAAGCTGGCTATATAGCGTGCTTCAGTGCACCCTCCCTTCGGTGAACATCGTAGGGTCACTGCACCATCTGAGTTGCTGTAGGCATTAATATACCACACCTATAACGATAATAACAAATTTAGGTATATTTTCTAAAAAAATCCTTATCAGTGTGTTGCTAACCATGGCTCTATAGCTGAATTACATTACTCAACTTACATAATTTAAATCCATATAAATAAAAACGTAAATGTTTTTTTGTTCAAAATCTTAAATAGTTCTTTACCGATTGCTTTGAAATTTTGACACAACATTGCACTAGAATAGGCGTGTGTTTTTATTTTATTATTTTTTTTATAGTGAATACCTCACAAGAGTCCCAACTGCTCCCGTCTGGAGCCAGTGAGACTATGGCATCCCCAATTGGGGGATGTTGTGAGGCTGAAAGTAAGTGGGGAAGGGAAAGAGGAAGGTGGGGAAGTACCTGGCTATTCAGATCTAGTCACTAAACACGGCTAAAGCCATTTGGAGCAACGTTTCAATTCTGAATGGTGGTCTTACACCAGGGCGATACTGGTAGTATCTTCCACTCTGGAACGTGCCGCAAATATACTATATATTATTTTAATTAATTAATTGTGAAATAACACAAATTAATCAAATAAAATTTATTTGCGCACGCCGGGTTCGAACCCGCGACCTTCGGAATGGCAGTCCAATGTGTTACCACTGGACTATGCCGGCCGTCAAATTTTTATAAACCTATATTATGTAGATGTGAACCTATTACAGTTTATTTTAATAATAAGTATTAAATTTTCTCTTCGATAATCTGGAACTGGGCAGGACATGCAGAAAAATTTAAAGATACATAGTTGACCACCAAAGAGACTTCTTTATAATACATCTGCAGAAGTCTCCTCCAGGACCTGCGCTTCTTCGAGTGTAGGGAAGCCTACATTTAGGTGACAGGATGGTGTGGAGGAGCACATTGCATCCTTAGACATAACGACAGCAGGAATGGAAACTTTTCCTGAAGGTGGACAGGACTCTCCAAGGGTTTTATTGCTGATAATGATGCCATATTTTCTTCACAATATTATATAAATCACAGTGTTTTAAAATAGCAAGATTCTGAAATGGTATGCAGTTTTTCTAGAAAATAATTTAATGGAGCATTCTCTACAATTTTCAGTTCCAACTACATCTGGAACCGGCAGTGAGACAACTGGAGTGAGCATCTTCGATTACGAGCCTCTTCACGCCAAGACCGGCATCGCTAACCGCGCCATCCGTCCCCACCTCGGAATTGTGGACCCTCTGCATACCCTGTCCCTGCCTGAGAGGGTGTGCTCCTACTCTGGCTTCGATGTGTTCTGCCACGCTCTGGAGAGCTTCACGGCCATCCCTTACACTGAGAGGGGACCTGCCCCAACTAACCCCATTCTGAGGCCCGCCTACCAAGGACAGAACCCCATCTCCGACGTTTGGGCTAGATACGCACTAAAGGTATGTAGATAACGTAACATACCATCGACGCTGCACCCCTCGAAGAGTTTATCTAGGTTACGTCACAGTACTGGGTTAACCTCCAGTTCTTTATGCCTAAAGATCCACACCATTCAATCCTTCATCCTGCACATTCAATTGAAGTCTCTTTGGTGATTAGCTTTCTTCCATTCTACTTGCTTGTCCTGCCCAACGGAGCCACCCATGCTTTATAAACCTCATTATTGATGACTCTTCAAACATTTATTGGCATAGCTCATGGTTGTATCTACTCCGTCAGCCGTCATTTTCTTAGATAGCTCTGAAAATTCGTCTTCCACTCAAGTAGATAATAGAATACAATGTCGGCTAGCACCAAGAAACATTGGAGCAACGCACTCCCAAAATTTCGGTCAATCTAAAAATACTAAATATCAATCACCGAAAATCAAAACAAAAAACAGTAATAAAAGTAATACTACAAAATTATTAAGATAAATTCAAAAGGCTGTTTCGTTCATTGTACCACGTGTCATAAGTCACGTGGTGCGAACGAACTCCATACGAGAAACATCTCCTGGCAACATCAATTATCTTTATGCGCAGAGCGTGAATGCTGACTCCGAAACCTGAACAGCGCTCTCCAATGCCTCTTAAACTCTTCGGCAAGATGGCGCCACTTTATATACATGACGGTAATAATTTTAGCAACCCACCCATTTTTGTGAGTTCAAGCGGCCACTGGTATCTCACATAATATTATTATTGTTACGTAAAAGTAACACGAGTTATTCTATTTATATTTCGCCGTTGCTAAAAAGTACCTTCAAATAAGATAAGAACTCATTATCTTTTAAGATATTAGTTTTATCTGCAAGTTGCCTTTTAGGCTCAATGCCAAATTTTCATCTATTTTGGTACTTGGTTGTATGATAATGTCACAAAATTTGGCGTTATGTCTCCTGAATTATATTATTGCAGTATTTTTATTATGCAAATAGTCTTGTAAACTTTATACTGCCTTTGTGGGAAAAAATATATATATAAACTAGACAGAGTTGCTGTGGCTCAGTATGTCTGTGCAGATAAACAAACAATAGCGCATTTTGTTTTACGTCCAACAGATGGCGCTATTAAAAAAAAAAAGTTTTTACCTGTCACAAGTCACATCTATATGATATAGATATATAAAAACATGTGCGTATTTGAATGCAACATTGTGTCAAAATTTCAAAACAGAACTTTCGGAGATTAAAGATTTTGAATAAACAATTTTTTTTATTTATATAGATAATTGTATATGCTTCTTTTCTTCTGATTAAAATTTAACTATGTAGGACCTAATGGCATTTCATAATAACATGTGACTCGAGCGGTAGAAGAATGAATCCAGGCATAATTCCAAAACTGCACTACCAAATCACATTAATCATTCATAAAGCTGGTTGTGATAGAATATTTATGAAAATTCACCTTCTTACTTACACCCATTTTTTTTTAATGAAATTTTAATTCTTAAAATAATTTTCAATTTTTCAAAGCCCACCAAAATTATTGAAATCTAGCGAGCCATGCGTGACGTTATACATAAGGCCAAGGAAATCAACAAATCCCAAAATAAATAGTTAAATAATTTTTTTTTTTTTTTTTTATTTGGAATTTTTTTTTATTTTTAATAATAAGTTTACATGGTACATAATTCATTTTACATCTTGGGTTTTTTTACTACTCTTCCATTGAAAGCATTTGCTTGTGTATGGAAGGGGAGTGTACATAAATGTTGTTGTTAGTTAGTACTTAGATAATTCATTGTACATAAATGTATGTTTGCTGTAGTATTTTTTTTTTGATAGTAGTGAAGGATAATATATTAATATAATAAATTTTAATAAAGAAAGAAAGTTATGGAAAACTAAGGATATTTTTGAGATTAATTAAGTGACAGTAGTTTTTTTTTTCAGAATATTTTTAAAGTGTCTCTTGACAGAGAGCAGTATTTGGGTTTTATCATTAATGCTTCTGATTTCTTCTGGTAGACGATTGAAAAAAGTTCTTCCCTGGTAAGTATAATGATGTTGTGCAAAAGACGTATTTAGTTTTGGGCATAGAAAAACATGTCTAAGTCGCGTTCTGTTTTCATTTAAAAATTGATATTTATCTTTTTCTTTTATAATTTGGATTAATGAGTTTTTAATATATAGGTCTTTAAATGTAGGTACTTGAAATTCTTCAAACAGGCGTTCTGTTGGGTAGTCAAAGGATTTTTTTAATATAATTTTAATAATTGTTCTTTGTATAATTTCAATTGGAAGAAGGTTACATTTATACGCGGATCCCCAACTAATAATAGCGTATTGTAAAGTGGATTGAACTAAGGCATAGTAAATTAAATATAGATTTTTTATCGACAGAAAGTTTCTAATTCTTAAAAATATATATATTAATTTTCTAATTTTTTTTACTACTTGACATATTTGTTCCTTCCATTTCAGATTTTTATCAATAATTACTCCTAGATATTTAATTTCATTTGTTGTTTTTAGTACTGTACAGTTTGATTTGCAATAGTTTTGGCTGTGAATTTTAGTATTATTATGTATGACAATGTTAAAATTTTTAGGAGTATCGTTTGTATGGATTGCAAATGGAATTACAAATGTCTTTTCATTATTAAGTGACAGTAAATTGGTGTCGAAAAAATTCTTGAGCGTGTTGATGTCTTCTGTGGCCTTTAATTCTACTTTTTCCCAAGTCTTATCACTTATTATTAATACTGTATCATCGGCGTATGACGTGATTTGACCATGTAAAGGTTGAAAAAAAATATCGTTTACATATATAGTAAATAGAATTGGTCCAAGCACTGTACCTTGGGGGATTCCAAAGCTTGTAATCTCTTGATCACTTTTAACACGATTGATTTTTACCACTTGAGGACGGTTTTTTAAGTAGTCGGTGATCCATTTGATCACGTTGCCTTTTATGCCGATATTATTCAATTTTTTTAATAGCATCTCATGGGATATGCTATCGAATGCCTTTCTAAGGTCAATAAATATACCCGCACATTTTTTACCTTTATCTAATGATTCGTGAATGTATGAAGTTACGTTAGCAATAGCATCTTGTGTGCTGAGTGATTTTATAAAGCCAAACTGGTTTTTGTGTAATATTTTATTATTATCTAGAAAATTTACCAATTGTTTTTTTACTATTTTTTCAAAGATCTTTCCTATATTAGAAATTAGACATATTGGGCGATAGTTCGTTGCTTGATGTGGATCTCCAGATTTGTAAATAGGTGAGATTATTGTGGTTTTGTAGTTCATTGGAAAAATTCCATTTGTTAAACTTAAGTTTATTAAATGAGTGATAGGTTTTATTATGTGAGGTTTCATAGTTTTTAACATGTGTGTCGTAATAGAATCAAAACCGGGAGACGAACCTCCTTTCATATTTTCTATTATTTTCGAGATTTCACATTCTGTTGTTGTTTCAAACATTGAAAGTATATTATGTTTCTGTATATTTTTATTTTTATGGTTTTCTTGGTTTGAAGGCTTATGGATATTTTTCGCAAGATTTTTCCCAACATTTGCAAAGAAGGAATTAAGTATGTTTGCACATTGTTTAGGCTGTATATTGGCATCTATAATTTTTTTATCATGTTCAATGTACTTAATGTTTTGTGTTTTTTTTTGTATTTTCTATGGCGAAATTAACAGTTTTCCACATTTGTTTATGGTTATTTTCTGAAGATAATATTTTATTTTTAAAATACTCTTCCTTACTTTTTTTAATATAAGATGTTAATTTATTTTTATATTTTTTATAGAAAATATATGCTTTTTCATCTTGGGGATTTTTTAAAGTTATTTTGTAAAGTTTTTCTTTATTTCTGATAGATATAATAAGCCCTTTGGTAATCCAAGGCTTTAAACATCTTAATTTTGATTTTATGTGTGTTGTTATCTCAGTTGTCGAATTTTTAATGTGTTGTGACATAATATTTTCGAAGTTAGTCGAACAAATTTCAGTATCATCACTGTTTAAAACATTATTCCAACTCTCCTTTTTTAATTTTTCAGAGAGAATAGTCATATCTATTGTTGATTTTTTGGTTATTAAATTATGTTTTTTATGTTTAATATTATTATTATACAGAAGTAAGCATGAGTGATGATCAGTTATGTTAGTTTTCCAAACAATTGATTTTATTTTGTGAAGATCTTTAATGTTTACATTTGTCCAAATGTGGTCTAAACAAGATGGAGTATGTTCTTTTATTTCCCTAGTATTTTTATTTATGCAAGATATAAAATTTTGTTCAGTCATACAATTGATGTATTCATTTTTGTTATTATTTTCTATTTTTTCATTAATATTAACGTTAAAATCTCCTACGACGAAGCAAAGTTTATTTTTTAATTTTAATAATATGTATTTGAGGTCATTAATAAATGTAATAATATTCGAGCCATGCGTTCTATAGATAGCTATTAGATGGTATATTGATTTGCCGAGTTTGAAATGTACTTCGATGCAGTTTACTAAGTGTATTGGATGTTCTATTATGTTAACAATACTAAATTTATTGCTTGCAAATATTATTATTCCCGAATTTTTATTGATGTCTAATTTGGTAGAAATATAGTTGTACTCAGGTAAGTGATAAGACGGTGACTCATCGTTTGTAAATGTTTCGGATAACACTATAAAGTCCGGTTTTTTAATTAAATTATTTATTTTTAGAATTAATTCATCTAAATTTTTTTGAGCGCTACGGATGTTTATGTGCATAATAATTATATCATTGATGTTTTTAGAAATAATTTTGTTACACGAATCGGTACATATACATTCATATTCTTGAATTTTAATATTTAACTCTAATTCGTTATTTGAGAAATCATCCATTTAATGCATTTTCGGTTGTATTTTACAAAATTATTTATAAGATTTTTATTCAATGTCGTAGTTAATTCTTTCTTTGGCTAATTTAAGCATGTAAGATCGGAACTTACATGTTTCGCTGTTTGTTCGGTGGTCTACTTCATTCATTTTACTGTTCAAGGAGTTTATTTCTTTCTTCTTGTTAGCTGAGTTGCAGTTAGCGCATTTGGGTGGCAGTTCCAGGGATTTACACTCGGAGATGGGATGATCTTCTGAACAGTGCTTGCATGTTGGTTTATTCATTCTATTGTAGCATTTTTGTGCTGTGTGTCCAAATCTTTGACAGTGGAAACATTGGGTAAGAGGACTGCAGTCTTCTACATAGATTCTCATGAATCCTAGATGAATTTTTTTTTTATTAATAAGATGTAGTCTCATTTCGGGATTTGTTTGTAGTATTAAGTTTTTGCTGTTAGTTTTTTTGTTTGTAATGATGGCCTTAACTTGTAATATTTCTTTGTCTTGGTATTTTTCACATATCATTTTGATGTCGTTGTTTTGTTCAATGATGTCTTCTAAGAATTCTTTTTCGGTATAGTCTTTGTCAAGACCTTTGAATATTACGCATGGATCCGTTTTCAGAAGTACCTCCGCTATTATGGTTTTGTCGACTTCATTTATCTTATCTTTTAATTTTTTTGCGTCTTCTTTTTCTGGGCATGTTATTATAAGGTTTTTTTTTGTTTTTTTAATTTCGCATACTCGAATTCCCAACTGTGAAATTTTAATCTTTTGTATTTTCTCTTTTATTTTTTCAGTGTCTTCTTCTTTTAAGCTTTTAATTATTATAGGAAATCGTTTTTCTTGCGTTTGTGATATTAAGTTTTTTACTGCAGAAGAGTATGAAAATGGGTATTTTTGTGCTTGGTTTTTTTCTTGAATATCACACTTTTCTTGTAATTTAGCTAATTCTATTGCCATGTGCGATATCATTTCCATGATGTTATTTATTTCTTTCATCATTTTTGATTTGGTTTCTTTGGTAAGTTTATTTTCTTCTATGATTGTATGTAGGTCACTTATGTTTTGTTTCGCCTTTGTTATGAAGGCATGCGGATCAACCGCTTCCTCCATTTTTCCAGGTTAAAAATATATTTTCCGTAAATTTATGTATTTATATAATTTGTCTTGGATTGAAGGTGTTATTTTATTTATTTACCGCTTACGGCGCTCACTCGCGTCCAACACCGTTGGAGGTTTGGGCGACACTGTAATAAATAGTAAGAATTCAAAAAGCATGAATAGTGAATATTTTTTTAAATAATTTGAATACCGCAGTGGTGACTGATTGTGTAAATCCAATGTGATTGTGCGAAATTGCAAACCAACCTGCGAGGAAGCAGTATAAGTTCTGTCAGAAACCACCAACCAATCAAATGGTGACTTATGGTTTTAATAATTTTTTATGACGTTTTATTAATTATGCATACCTAATTATGTATACATTGTTCGGAAACTTGTAGTACAAGCGGGAAACTGGTGAATCTAGATTGTTTAAAAGTTTTTTTATTGAAATAAGTTAAAAACAAAAAAGAAATCGAAATGCTCAAAAAAAAAATGTTTTTTTCGGTTCTCAATGTGATGTAGATTCACCAGTTTCCTGCTTATACCATGAATTTCCAGACACTGTGTATACTCAGAATCAGCGTTAGTTGACTTTTTTAAACCATAATAATTATCACTTGAGTTCCTTATCGCGCCAAAACCACAAAAAGTCAGAAAAATCAATTTAATTGGAAAGTTAAATATATAAATGCAATATGATGTTTTGCTAGGTGATCCAACAGTACTTTGAGCGTGCAGTTTACAATGCTGATGACTTGGAAGCTAGGTCCAGCATGCACTTGGCCTCCACCATGGCCGGAGTAGGGTTCGGAAATGCCGGAGTGCATCTATGCCACGGGCTGTCTTATGCCATCTCTGGAAATGTCAAGAAATTCCAGCCCAAAGGATACAGGTACACTTTTATTACATATTTTCTTGTAATATATGACGAAAGTGTAAAGATAGATGAAGTCAGGGGTGCCCGAAGAAGACACGGCATGCTCTAGTAAACCGAATACTTCAGTCGGGCCATATAAAGAATTAAAATTACAGAAGGATATGTATGACAGTCTCCATGGTCGAGGGGTGAGGCTCTTGACTAGTAATCCGGAGTTCGCAGGTGCAAATCCCGGCATGCGGAAGTAAATTTTATTTATTTAGTTAATTTGTGTTATTTCACAATTTATTCATTTAAATTAATATACGAGGCGTATCCAGAAAGTAAGTGTACTGAATTTTTGTAGGTTACAAATCTTTTTATTGAAACAAAAAAATTACATGGTTACCGTAGTACATATGTAAGCTATTTTTAGACATAGTCGCCATTCCTCTCAATGCAGGTGGTGAAGCGGGGTATCAATTTTTGATGGCTTCCTCGAAGAAGTTTCCCGCCAACCCCTTCGTCCACTTCTCCACCTCCTCGTCGGTTGAAAACCTTTTTCCACCCATGTACATCTTCAGGGAGGTAAAGAGATAATAATCTGAAGGTGCTAGGTTAAGGGAATGCGCGGAGTGGTTCAGGATATTCCATTTAAACGAAGCAAGCAGTTCCTTCGTGGCGTTGGCCGTGTGTGGTCTGGCATTGTCGTGCAGCAGGCTGACTCCCTTTGTCAGCATGCCTCTCCTCTTGTTATGAATCGCCTTCCGCAATTTTTTCAGGGTCTCATAGTATCTTGCAGAGTTGATGGTCTCCACTTGAGGCAGATATTCAATCAAAATTATGCCTTGACAGTCCCAAAACACGGATGCCACGATTTTCTTGGCTGAAATTGTGGTTTTGAACTTTTTGGTGGAGGGTGAAGAGGTGAGAACCGTTTTTAAACTCGCTATACCACTTGTACACACTCGTACAATTCATAGCTTTATCACCATATATGCAGTTTTAACCTCATTATAAACCTCAAATGGAGGTTTTTCCTTCCAAATGAGATAACGGATGACGCTGCGTATTTCGCATTTGGCGGGAGATTGGATTGAAATTTTTCACGAAACGTGTTGTCGCGTTGACACTTCTCAACGTACTGACCTTGAACAGGTCTCGTTGCGGAGGGGAAGAGTCAGGCTACACGTAAGTGTAGCCAACATATCGAAAATAAAATTCATTCGGTCGTGAGAGCCTCAGTACACTTACTTTCTGGATATGCCTCGTATATTATACTTGTAGCACAATCCAAGATACTCTTTATTATATCGAATATACTCTCAGTATCGCCCTGGTGTAACACCATAATTCAGAATTGGAATGTTGCTTTTAATAGCTTTAGTCGTGTTTGGTGACCAGATCTGAATAGCCAGAACTTCCCCACTTTCCTTTTCCCCATCTCCTTCCCCTCCCCACTACATTCAGCCCTGTTTTACCGAGATAGACGTCTTAACCTCTCGACCATTGGGATCAATTTATTAAACGTCATATTTGTCAATCTCATACTTCAAATTCATAATTAAACAATATTATTAATATTAATAATTATTAGTATTATCTTCTTCTTATTATATATTACATTAATGGGTTATAAGTTAAAAGAATAAGTTGTTCCTGAATTTTCATTTAGTTTAGTTTATATTCACTTCTATAAATCTTATAAGTCAATAGGTATCGGATAAAAAATAGTAAAAATCGGATATGTTTATCCGAGACACTATCTAGGTTACAAACCAATTTCATTAGAAACTTTGTAAAATTAACTAACTAACTAACAATCACCCCGTTTCTCCGCAGGGGTGTGCAGGGAGAACAGACCGCCAAACAACTCCGTCTTGGCACACACTCCTTTCCTCATTCACATTCATACATCGTCTTCTATTATTCTGACTCTTGACATGGCCCGATTCAAGTATCTGATTCACTTGATCGTGCCGTGTCTTCCTCAGGCATCCCCGACTTCTGCTACCATTCACATTTGCGTCATATATTCTCCTTACACTCCTTTCCTCGCTCATTCGCTCTACATGCCCAAACCATTTAAAAAGGGTAGCTGACAAAAAAAAGGGAAACATTAGTTGCAAGATAGGCCCCTGTGATTCTAAACCCCCAATATTAAAATGTTTAATTTCCAGTGATGACCACCCAATCATTCCCCACGGACTATCAGTTGTGATGTCAGCCCCCGCCGTGTTCGCCTTCACGGGGTCCGCCTGTCCCGAGCGGCATCTGGAGGCAGCTGGCCTGCTGGGAGCAGACATCAGCAATGCCAAGAATGCTGATGCTGGAGCCATCCTGGCCGACGTAGTTCGCAAATACATGAACATCATGAAGGTTGAGAATGGACTCAATGAACTGGGATATACCAAGGCTGATATTCCCAATCTTGTCAAGGGAACCCTTCCTCAAGTAAGTGTTCCAAATAAAGCTATTACTGAAGTTACAATAATCATTTTTATTTTTTCAGTCTCCATAAAACAGTTGCACACCAATTTACAGTTTTCGTGCTTAAGGTGAAACGGAAGTGACAATGATCATACAATCTGTTTGCACGCCCCACTCGAAAACTACCGATATTATTTTATTTAATTCAGTGTTGAAAAATAATACTAAAAATGAGATTGGCGCAAATACCTAATTCATTGTTATATCACTTATAATAATCAATTAATTACATTAGCAAAAGTATTTATTGTTGATCCCATTTATGTTGATGTTAGTGACACTGGTAGCTGAAACACGCACTTTGCAATATAGGTAGGTACTCCCGACTTACATTAGGATGAGACATTATGTATGTTAAAGTAGTTAAATATGTTTGTAGTAAAAGGGTCAAAAGATTGCATGAAATGGTTTGTGATAGATAAAATATTCGTTTTGCTTTTTTATAAATGTTCGATTATTGTTATACTATTTATTATTATCAATAAAATTCAGAGATCGAGCTAGGTACCTACTCAAATATCTGTCTGCCGCCTTCCATGTGCAGCCAGGGGTTCGAATTGACCACAAGAAATCGATAATAATAATATAATTTTGTACAGCGCAGTTTTGTGTTATTCTAAAACAATGAGTCATGCACTTAGGTAGTTATGAAATTTTTCACAAAAATTTGCTAGGTAGTATAACAATTATCTAATTTATTATTTACCAAGTGTCTAACCATCGTGCCGTGCTCCTTTTCCTGGGAACTCCTGCTAAGTCATCAAATGTAATGAACCACTTGGGGTGACCTATGGCAGAGGTGTTGGTTATCTAATAAATGGTTCAAAGGACCCAAAACAATATACCCCAATTGGGGCTGCCATAGTCTCACTGGTTCCAGACGGTTATATCTTATGTACAGGCGCAAACCTATAATTCATCTCAATATTAAAAAGCATAACATGTTAGTTATTTATTCAACAATATTGAAAATAATGTCATCTACCGGTGTGAAGTTTCTAAACATATTTTAAGAATACCCTTAAGAAGTTTTCACTTTTCGGTCTCTTGAACATTGGAATTTAAAAAATAGTTCAATTTATACAACATATAATAGTTTTCCCAAATAAGCTATTTTTTTTCTCGTCCCCTAGAAAACCTTACATTGTCGTCGTTCAGGAAAAAGTCATTAACCCATATGCACAAGTTTTGAGATATCTAAATTTGAATTTTGTATAGTAAATATATTTGAATGCTTTGAATTTTTTCATTATTATGTGGGGAGAAAAACTTCGAAATTTCAATGTAACATGTTTCAGCTTTCAAATTTGCATTATCTAAAATGTATAAGTTGTGGTTTGGTGAATTTTTCCTGAACAGTATTAAAATATCTTATCCACTGGAGCGCCAAGCATTTACAAAAAAAGGATCTTACCAAAAACCTTTGATTTTTTTTTTCATATTGACATTTTTCAGTTGTAATACGCAATAAAAATTATTCTTGCTTATGAATCACTCTAACTGAATTAATATTAAAAACTGCACAGATTACGAAATTCTTCCGAAAATAGCAATTCTCTGACAAGTAAAAACTAAACTTCACTTTCACACCTTATTTTTAATACCAGGACTTTGAAATAACTTTAAATAAGCAGAGAATAAGGAATTTGAGTCCAATTTTTTTTTCACTATCACATTCAAAATTAAATACCAGTGTTTAAATTTCAGTATTATAGTTAATTAATTCCACAAGTTTGAATATTATTAAACCCGCCAAAACGACCGCAACCCGAGCGGTAAGAGAGGGGTGCGCGACCATGCTCTGAATGATACCCGTCGTTAGGGTATTTTGTATGGACATTTTTTTTATTCTTCAATAAGGAATTCCAGTTCATTTTTTTATCAATATTTCTAATAATACTTCTTACTAAATTAAGTGTTTTTTTTTTCTTAAATATAAAAATTTCATATTGAAATTCATTTTTAAGGTTAGAATTTGTTAATCCTGCCAAAACATCGCCAGACAAAGCTGTACACAATAGCACACATTGAGGTCTACACGGTATTATCGATATACCTACGTAGTTGACAGTCGAACATCGTCGTATACTCGCCAGCGGGGTGTATATGAATTGCAATTGCTTTTACGTAAATTTGAAATGATTTCCTACCATAGACATATGAATATTAGTAGACCTGCCCTCAGAACTAGTAATCTTTACGCGTAAAAGGAAACTAGAAGGATGGAGCAATCCAACCTTCTATGGAAAGGAATTAGAACCCTCTGACACGGTTAAGTACCTCGGAGTCATCATAGATGCCAAACTGAGCTGGAAAAACCAGGTGGAAACTGTAGGCAGAAAGGCCTGTGCTCTGATGTGGGCAACTAGGCGAATCTGCGGCAGAACGTGGGGTCTCAAACCTAAAATGATGCAATGGCTTTACACAGCCGTTGTAAAACCAAGGATCATGCACGCAACCCTGGTCTGGTGGAGGAGAACAACACTGAAAACAGTGATGGTCACACTCAATCACATACAGGGACTTGCATGCAGAAGCATCACAGGAGCCATGAGAACCACTCCAATACTAGCCATGGGAGTGCTGCTGAACCTACCCCCACTAAACATAGAAATAGAGGGGGCGGCGATGGCGGCAGCCTACAGGTTACATTGCAATGGCCAATGGAGAGGAGAGTTGCCCAGAAACAGTCACACGGAGATAGGAATAAGACTGAGGGCAATTAGTCCGACGGCTGGGATGAAGCAGGACGGCAAACAAGCCGAATACTTCTTCGGACAGCTGTTTAAAGTGACGTACCCCACAAGGGAGGAATGGGACACGGTCCCAGGTCCAAACTCCAAACAGGAACTAATCTGGTTCACAGACGGGTCCAAGATGGAGGAAGGAACAGGGGCCGGGGTCTGTCTACAGGGATCTAAGAGGGAACTCAGTATACCTCTAGGAATGCACTGCACTGTGTTTCAAGCTGAGATGAAAGCCATCTTAGTCTGCGCACAGGAGAATATGAGTATCGGGTACAGAAATAAGAACATAAACATATGTTCTGATAGCCAGGCGGCCTTAATGGCACTGGAAAGTAACCGATGCGACTCCAGACTGGTGATGGAATGCAGGACTATCCTAATAGAACTGGCGACCATCAATAAAGTAACCCTGCTCTGGGTACCAGGACATAAAGGTATTGAGGGCAACGAGCGGGCTGACGAACTAGCAAGGAAAGGGGCGAAAGCACCACTTGTGGGATCTGAGCCGGCCGTAGGAGTAGCAGCTTGCCACACCAAACTACATATCAAGAGGTGGGTCAAATCCCAACACTGGAAGGAATGGAAGAAGGCACCCGGAATGAGGCAATCTAAAGTACTCATAAACGGACCGGACCCTAACCGAACCAGGCAACTACTCGATATGGACAGAAACTCACTGAGGGAACTGGTAGGACTATTAACGGGACACTGCCATCTCAGGAGACACATGCAACTGTTGGGAGTGGAAAACACCAACATCTGTAGGAAATGTGAAGAGGAGGAAGAGACTCCAATTCACCTATGGTGCCAATGCCCCGCTCTGCTGGGAATAAGGCTCAGATACCTGGGAAGACACAGTGTGGAACCAGAAGACATCGCCACATATCCAATGACAGCCCTGGTGAACTTCATAAAAGGGACCGGGTTACTGGCAAGGGAATGAGGTAAAATGGGAGATAGTACAATGGGCCTATGGCCTAAGTGCTCGCGGGGAACGTAAGTAAACCGCCTCCGACTATTAAAAAAAAAAAAAAAAAAAAAAAAAAAAAGACCTGCCCTCAGTGATTAAAAGCGTATTATCCCCACTCCCCATACCGGTTCCATTGGAGCCGGCTGTGCTCGCGTATGGCCTCAAGTGAAATTTGAAAACGTGACGTCATCATTCTTGTGCGAACTATGGTCGAGGCATCATCAGTTCATTTTACGAAATAACACGGCAAAATGTTGACTTATGCTATGAAAACTTGTAAAAATAGATGTGAAAAAGAGAATAAACCCAATTGTCGTATTACATTCCATATATAAGCATTATTTTACTTTATTTTAAGCATATTCACATTGTATAATATGGATCAGTTGTAGAAACATAATATACTATCACATCGAGAAACGTCTGGACGCCAAACACAAAGCTGGTTGGTTGCTGGGAAGTAAATTATGAACATTTATAAAAGTGTCTTAACTAAATACTTAAATGAAATATTCGACTCTGAAAATAGAACCGAATTTGGACTTCGCAAATTTGTTCATAACGTGGCGAGTAATTTGCGCTCCCATGTAAAAATGTCTATTCATTCAAAAGCAGATTTTACTTTTAAGAAGTAAATGGTGATATTATAATGCGAGATGCCTATTTACTGTCAGATTGATTTATTGACGAATCACAGTCAGCTTCACTCCCTTCGTTCTTCAACAGTTGATTTTACCCCTCGCCATTATCTTCTCGTCTATTAATTCCTATGTCTGTGGTTCCTACTTATTAATTTTTACAAAAAAGTTAATTTTGGGATATAAGTGATTTTGGTAGTGGTCGCGCTTGGCTCTCCTGTCATTTAATTATTTTTACCGCTTTTAATTTTAAAAAAAACTTATAAAATGTCAGGAGATATAACTATTATTGTATCACACCGATGTGTAAAAAAATACATACAATATATAAATATATTACGAAGCAATTTATCGCCGTTTTAAGTTCCGTTTCTTAGAAAATGGTAGATGCCATCTTGAGAAGATGAGCGATCCGTTTTATATTAATATGTTTTAAAATAGTTGTATTAATGGACTTTCTTATGTAGATCACAGTCACCTAATTTAAGAAAAAACAATCGATAAAACTAAAAGACAATCACAAATCATCTCAGAAACTAAGATCAACATACAAAACTACACAAGACAAAACTGTATAGGTACCTATCCCTTTAAGTGTTTGCTTTACTTCATTTTCTACTTATAACATTTAATATCTACTTGCTTCCTAATCTGTAACCATAAAAAAGATTGTAAATTGAACTTTTTTTTTTTTTTTTTTTTTTTTTTTTATTTAAAGAAAGCAAGACAAAAAATACATATTACAGTAAATAATAAAAATAAAAATACAGAAAAAAATAGAAAAGTTCCAATAAACTACTTTTCAGTAGTTTGTCGATGGCAACTTTTCACATAAAAAATATTTAAAAAAGATAAAAACTTATTTTACTTAATGACAACAGTGATAACAATAAAAATAACAATTTGTTTTAAAAATATAAAAACATATACACAACAGTGATAGTATCTACCTATAGTTTGTATTAGACTCTAATACAAACTATTTCTTTCAGCGAGCCAATTTTTCAACATAATATTTGTTTTTACATTTGTACATTTTTTTATTTCAGCAGGTAACATATTTAAGCACCTAGGTATCATGTAGTCCAGTGTTCTTTGTCCATATTTGTTTAAATGCTTAGGTACAATTAGTCCTTCATTTAACGTAAAACGAGTATTGTAAGTGTGGTCCAGTCTATTTATGTATATAGGGCTATTCATATGCTGAAATATAATTTTATACCACATAATTGATCTTACTGATAAAATTTTAAGATTCTGATAAAGGTATGGAACATTATGCCTTTGTTCGTATAAACTTTTATGAGCTAATAATTTAACTAGTGAATTTTGAACTGATTGAACATGGTTTATATTTGTTTTACATGAAAGCCCCCAAGCTGTGATTCCATACCTTATAATAGATTCAGCTAGTGATAAATAAATTATTCTAAGTGTACGTATTGGAACATAGAATTTTAATTTATATAATCTATTAACAATAGATCTCAGACGTTCACATACTTTATTTATTTGTAAGTCCCATTTGAAAAAACAATCAATAATAATACCTAAATATACATACTCTGTGACCAGCTCAATATTTTCACATGTACATATTGCAGGAATACCAACATGTAAGCAATTTGAAGTGTGTGTCTTTATTTCAGGTGTAATAATATTTGCCTTAGCATTGGGTGATCTAATATGTATCAATTTAGTTTTTTTGGCATTTATAATTAAACCAGAGTCGTGAGACCATTTCAAAAGTTCAATGTAATCTTTTTGTAATAGTTCAATACATAATTGCAAATCACTGCGAGAAATCACCAATGCAGTATCGTCCGCATATACAAAGTGTTTTACATGTTTAAAAATGTACTTAATAAAAGATACATAAATAATATATAAAATTGGTCCCAATATGGAACCTTGAGGAACGCCTGCTAATATTTTCCTTTGTTTACTTAAGGTGTTCAAAAGTTTTATTTTCATGCATCGGTTGTTCAAGTAATTTTCAAAGAGTTTTAGAAGTTTCCCTCTTATTCCTATGATTTCTAATATTTTCAATAATTTTTTATGATCAATAGTGTCAAATGCCTTGGAATAATCTATAAATAAGACTAATACATGATTTTTACTATTTAATTCATTATTTATTAGGCTGGAAAACTTCTGAATTAGCATTTCAGTGCCCTTTTTTTTCTGGAAGCCGTATTGATTTGTATCAATAATAGAAAAATCTTCTAAATATTTAATCAATTTCAGCTGAATGTATTTTTCAAGGATTTTTTCGAGTGATGGCAAAATACTAATCGGTCTATAATTACCCAATACAGTGTGATCACCGCCTTTGTAAATGGGTCGGATGATACTACATTTTAAGTCATCTGGAATTTTTGCCTCAAATAAGATTCTATTAACAAAATGGGTTATAATTGGACCTAAGGTAGATATGTGTTTTTTAATATCGCTCATTCTGATATTATCAATTCCAGGAGAAGAGTTTTTAAGTTGTCTGACAATGCTTTCTATATCAGAAATTTTGGCCCTTGGTAGGTACATAGTTTGAGGCATCTCCTCTGGTTCAAACCCAGTTGTCCTGTAATTACATTTATGTAACATATTGCAAACACTATCAGAGAAATAATTAACAAAATCATTATTTACATTTTCTTTGGTCTGATCTTTCATCAAATATTTGGAGGCAACTTGGTCACAATTATTTTTACATTTCTTTCCTAAAATTTGATTACACTCGTCCCATGTTTTTTTTGAATCTTGAAAAAGATTTTTGAATTTATCATTATAGTATGTGGTTTTTAATTTAAGTAACAATTTATTTAAAACATTTCGGTAACACTTATATTCTTTTTCATAGTATTTGTTTGTTGGAGCATTTTTCCAACGTTTATATAAATAATCTCTTTTTTTAATTTTATATAGTGCATCCGTAGATATCCAGTCATTTATGGCATGAGGTCTGCTTTTAGATTTTTTGCTAATTTCAATCGTGCTGTTTTTGTACAAGTCATCAAAATAATTTTTAATTTTTAAATATATAACAGAACATTCGGTTTCTTTTAGAAGCGATTTCCAATCATAATTACAAATATTTTTATCGATCAGTTTTTGCGAAAGAATTTTCACGTTATTAGAATCAGAAGATTTGAAATGATCTATTGAGTTATAGTGTATACTAACAGCCGTTGTATTGTGGTCTGCGATGTTATAGTCACACACGCACGCAGATATTGTACTGGATAATCCAGCTGGTAGCTTTCCACTTAAACGCACATAAAAATGATCGATACATGAGCGGTTTATTTTCTGAAGAACTATTACTTCCCTAGTAGCGACATCTATACATTTTTTTAAATAGTTATTAGTAAGGATATTTTCATAATTTATTATGATAGCATCATTTTTATTTAATAAATTTAAATTTATATCGCCGAAAAATATAACACTTTCATTTGATTTAATATTGTTATCAAACACAGAGGATATTTCTGACAAGAATGCTTGCTTATTTAAATTCGGAGGTCGGTATATTGCTAAGACATTTAAAGTGCTGTTATTTGGAAGTGTCAATATTCCAAAAACATTCTCAAAATATTTTGTGTCCAGAACTATTTGCGAGAAGGAGAGGTTATTCTTTACATATAACAGAATTCCTCCACCGGATTTATGGCTTCTACAATAGTGATACGAATTGTATCCGGGAATATCATACAGATTAACAAGTTCCGAACGAATTGCAATTTCGCAAAGCATGAGTATATCAATTTGATTTAAACAGTCTTTAAAATAAACATGAAATAGGTCCCAATACTTACATATTGATCTAATGTTTAGTTCCACAAAATTAAGTTTACTCGTTTTACATTTAACTGTATCTTGTTTTTGAAACCATTCATGCAGGTTATTTACCTTACAAAAATTAATATCATTTTCATCATCTATGTAACTAAAAGACATAATGTTTGTGAAGAAAGTACTTAATAACTAAAATATTTTTTTTCATAAGTATTTGTATCTCATGTCGGTACAAGCCATTGTTATAACTAATTGTCAAAACTGAATTTGATTTTGATGACAAACTATAAATTAGTAGCATATGTACACGGATAATATCAAGGTTGACTTGAAATAGTTTTGGTGACAATATTGAACAACTTAGCATTATATTACTAATGATAATATTATAAAGATGATACATACTATGTAGTATATTAATTTTGTTTTGTATAAATAATATTTTACAAACATTAACACTTTGAGAGTAGGCTAATATTTTAATGCTTTGTTTTTGTCTTAAAATTTTACAGAAATAGATAATTAAATATTTGTTGGATATTTCTGATAAATCGTTAGCTCTTCGATGGCAGATTAATAATATTAAA
Source organism: Hesperophylax consimilis (assembly GCF_061612785.1). Taxonomy (NCBI): domain Eukaryota; kingdom Metazoa; phylum Arthropoda; class Insecta; order Trichoptera; family Limnephilidae; genus Hesperophylax; species Hesperophylax consimilis. The sequence goes on from NC_142838.1 coordinate 29,583,567, forward strand.
ATGTTTCTCAATTGTTTTAAAGTTTTAATATTTATAGCTAAATTGTGTGAAATGTCAGAAAACAAGCGTATTTGAAACAAAAAAATAAATTTTGGTATTGAGTTTTTAGTATTGTTAAGAATTTTAAAGTTAGTTATTAAGAATGTTAAAGTAAGTACATACCTATTCATAATTTATACGCCCTTGGGCAATAGTCATCATTTTTTTTTAAATACGTACAATTTTTGCTATTTGCTTTATGATTTGTATCGTTTGTTGACTTATAAGTGTTGTTTTGGAAATCACAATTTTTGCATTTTTCTTCTTTGTTTTTATTGGGACAGTCTTTCCAAGGATGATCCATGGCGCAGTGCAGGCACGAAGCATTCTTGTCCTTATTAAAGCAGTTGACGGCTGAATGACCAAATCTCAGGCAATGGAAGCATTGCATTATTGGATTAGCATCCTCCACCCGCACTCTGTGGTATCCAATATTAATTTTCTCTTTAGATATGAGATATTTCCTAAGTTTTCCACTTGTTTCAATAATATAATTTGTAAGATTATTTTGTCCTTTTGGTTTAAGCATTTTAACTAATTTTACTGAGTTTTTTGGATTTTCATCCATGATGATTTTAATTCCATCATTTTGGGTTTTTAATGATTCTATTATTTCTTCTTCTGATAGGTCGATAGGTAGATTTCTGATGAATAGTTTGGGATTTTTTTTTTCTAATTCTTTCGCGATCATATTATTTTTGAAGACCATATTTATTTGTTCTGTTAGTTTTTTTGCGTGATCCTTATTGGGGCAAGAGATGATTAGTTTCTTATTTGATGCTTTTTGCACTCCATTTACTGCAATCCCCAAATGCGAAGTTTTAATTTTTTTAACTATCATGTCTCGAATATCATCAGATGTTGTATTAGTATTTTCACTTGCAATTATTAATGAGTATTTGGCCTCTGGTATAGGTATTGAGAGGGTTGACTTGTTGTATGTTGTATTAATTGATTCATTTTTTTCCTTTAAATAATTTTCAATTTTTTCTGAATGTTTTTCTTCATTTAATATAAGTTTATTTTGTAGCTCAATTATTTTTTCTTGTAGTTGAAGTTTTTCCTTGCACCATATTTCCTCTAGCTGGTGTATATCTTGTTCTATGTTACTCCTTTGTTTTGCCTCTTTGACAGATGAGCATTTTCCTATTTCAATTTTAATTGAGTCAATTAATGATTGGACACTTCGGTCCATAATGAGTTATTTTTTTTGCGGGCTGTCTGGCGACGCAGCCAGCCTGCTTTATTTTTGCAACAACAATATGTTAAACTGGGTATCACTGTGATTTGTGGTTACTGAGTTTATCGAAATTTCTGAAACGTGCGAGCTGCACGGCGACAGAAACTAGACTTAACTGGTTTATTCATATATTCAATACATATATTAAATGTAAATTCAATTCACATAACTGTATGTTTCCTAAATAAACTCAAATAAAAAAAACAGAGATGTTAAATTGTTACATTGTACAAACTTAAAACAGAGTACATTTGACAACAGATTTCATTCAACTAATCGTGGGGCGTTTATAGCTTTTAAATCTGTTTCAAGAACGATTTATTAAAGTTAAAATGTAGAAATATATATATGTACATTCAGAATCGGTGTTTTTTGATCTACATGAACATATCTTTCAAAAGTCGAAATATTTTTTACTCAAATTCCTTATTCAATAATGAACACATTGATATATAGGGTGTCTGGGTGTATTTTTATTATTTTTAAGTATTTTTCCATAGAAGAATATTTATTGTTACCTTACCAAAAATTATACTTTTTTTACCTGAAAACTATCTTAAAACGATTCGAAATTTTTTTTTATCTCATGTTAGAATCACCTTCTGAAGTTAGTATATGTTACCCTCAGACCCCTTGTATAATATATAACAGAATTTTCCTAAAATAAACAACCCTGAGATGTTCAAAAGCAATCATGACACAGTCGTTGACGTTTCTACTGTTGGCTAATTTCATTGGAAATGTTTGCTGCTGTACTGGACGGGAGTCCGCACAAGACTGTAGATTTAGGCGCCGGGTCCAAACCGTGTCTTCAACCGATGAGAATGCTCCTTTACGGCCGATGATGATGATGATAGTAGTATATTTGATGAAATCTGCCTCCCGCACCCAGGCTTGGTGAATAGTGGGCACTGGGTGTGCTGTCGTCTCTGCTCGCTTCTGGTGTTGGCGGTTTTCCAGAGGAGGGCCGGCTTGTCTTGAAGAGGTAACACCAGAAGATCTTGGAGCAGAAGACTTGGCGAGGTGAGGCAGATGTTGGGCAGGAGTCACTTGTAGATAATAAAACGCTTGGTTTCGGTGGTAAAGATGAACAAGTAAAATATAAACATTTGCAATATTTAAAAATTGATTTTTCCTAGTAAATTTTACATAGAAAAAATGCTGGACATCGATCCACGCGGCAGGTAAGCCGGCGACGCGGTATCGATGCCGTTCGTAGACAAAGTTTTTCAAGCGGCCGGGAACAAAATGGCCAGTGGCGGGGAGTGGTGATTTTGCCAGTGGCGTGGGGTAGGCACATTTTATAAAAGTAAAACAATTTTTATGAAATTAAATAATGTGGTCAACTACGTCCGTTACAGCTGCCATCTATTGATTATTGGAGAAAACATTTTTTCAGCTTGTAACTTGCCAACATTCGGGCCGTGGGAAGGTTCAAATATATTTTAATTAATTTTGAAAAGTAGGTGTCTAATTATGGGCGCCTGGCCTGTGTGAAAGCTATCTACCCACTTTGTGGGCGCCTACTGCTTCAGTGGTTTTCATCCTGTAAAATGTGTTACTAGTCTATATTTACCCCCCACCCTTACGTACAGTCACATCGATGAACAAGATAATACAGCCCAAGCTGCCGAAATTAAATTTTCGAACCAAATGAGATCAAATGAGAAGCTCGACAATCTAAGATGTTTTTAGCATCAATCCCCCGTTACTCTTCATACAAAATTCGCAGATGGGGTGGCTTGGAGATTTACTTGGGACATCAATTCCAAAGGGAAGTCATCCAGTTAATCCTGACCCAGACAAAGTTTAAAGAGAAAAAGATAATTTTGGTGATGGTGTTAAATGAAATCAAAAGATTGCGCCAAGTAGCACAAAATGTACTTCTGATTCTTCAGTTGTCTTTGGAAGACCGTGTAAACTAAAATGAAATCATGACAGATGAACTAATTAAGAAGTTTGTCAAAAAGTTAAAGATAGATTTTATATTTTTTCTGGCTGTGTCCGAATGGAATAAAATATTGGACTTGTACTTAGAATGATGGTCTGCAGACACATCAGTGAGAATGAATTGATTACTTCTCAATTTCATGAAGCAAATGCAGAGATTGTATTTGTACAGGCAATAGTTTCCGATTTTCTCCAACTGATTCACAAAGTAAAATTAATTGTACTTAATAATGTGTTTGTTTAATTCCAGCATCGCATCACCAAGTTGGCTCCGAGGGAACAATCGGAAGAGGACTTGGCCCTGCTGTTTGAAAAGTCAATGACTGTCTTCTAAACCTTTTACATCCACTACTAACTCTACTCCTACTCTACTCTACTACTAACTCTACTCCTTGAAGTGCCTTCGAATCTTTTAAACTATGTACCATGTACCATACTAGAAATTGCAGCAATATTTTAAAGTAAAACAAATAAATAAATTGAATATTACAAATAAACACACTACTTTTATTATCCGGCTTCTCAAAAAAAAATTAATCAGAATAGAAGTGTTTCATTCCGGCCGGAACAAATCCAATGAACATGATTCTGAAGGTGTTTGAATCAGTCCGAGTTGGCAAAATATAATGGAACTAATCCGGATTAACTCTCACTTGTTACGAACTTGTAGGTGGATCTGAAATTGACGCCTCAATGAAACATATTGGTTTTTATTTTTTTATTTTTTTATTTTTTTATTTAAAGAAAGCAAGACAAAAAATATATATTACAGTAAATAATAAAATAAAATACAGAAAACAACAGAAAAGTTCCAATAAACTACTTTTCAGTAGTTTGTCGATGGCAACTTTTCACATAAAAAATATCAAAAAAGATAAAAACTTATTTTACTTAATGACAACAGTGATAACAATAAAAAATAACAATTTGTTTTAAAAATATAAAAACATATATACAACAGTGATAGTATCTACCTATAGTTTGTATTAGACTCTAATATGTACAAACTATTTCTTTCAGCGAGCCAATTTTTCAACATAATATTTGTTTTTACATTTGTACATTTTTTTATTTCAGCAGGTAACATATTTAAGCAGCTAGGTATCATGTAGTCCAGTGTTCTTTGTCCATATTTGTTTAAATGCTTAGGTACAATTAGTCCTTCATTTATCGTAAAACGAGTATTGTAAGTGTGGTCCAGTCTATTTATGTATATAGGGCTATTCATATGCTGAAATATAATTTTATACCACAGAATTGATCTTACTGAGAAAAGTTTAAGATTCTGATAAAGGTATGGAACATTATGCCTTTGTTCGTATAAACTTTTATGAGCTAATAATTTAACTAGTGAATTTTGAACTGATTGAACATGGTTTATATTTGTTTTACATGAAAGTCCCCATGCTGTGATTCCATACCTTATAATAGTTTCAGCTAGTGATAAATAAATTATTCTAAGTGTACGTATTGGAACATAGAATTTTAATTGATATAATCTATTAACAATAGATCTCAGACGTTCACAGACTTTATTTATTTGTAAGTCCCATTTGAAAAAACAATCAATAATAATACCTAAATATACATACTCTGTGACCAGTTCAATATTTTCACATGTACATATTGCAGGAATACCAACATGTAAGCAATTTGAAGTGTGTGTCTTTATTTCAGGTGTAATAATATTTGCCTTAGCATTGGGTGATCTAATATGTATCAATTTAGTTTTTTTGGCATTTATAATTAAACCAGAGTCGTGAGACCATTTCAAAAGTTCAATGTAATCTTTTTGTAATAGTTCAATACATAATTGCAAATCACTGCGAGAAATCACCAATGCAGTATCGTCCGCATATACAAAGTGTTTTACATGTTTAAAAATGTACTTAATAAATGATACATAAATAATATATAAAATTGGGCCTAATATGGAACCTTGAGGAACGCCTGCTAATATTTTCCTTTGTTTACTTAAAGTGTTCAAAAGTTTTATTTTCATGAATCGGTTGCTCAAGTAATTTTCAAAGAGTTTTAAAAGTTTCCCTCTTATTCCTATGATTTCTAATATTTTCAATAATTTTTTATGATTAATAGTGTCAAATGCCTTGGAATAATCTATAAATAAGACTAATACATGATTTTTACTATTTAATTCATTATTTATTAGGCTGGCAAACTTCTGAATTAGCATTTCAGTGCCCTTTTTTTTCTGGAAGCCGTATTGATTTGTATCAATAATAGAAAAATCTTCTAAATATTTAATCAATTTCAGCTGAATGTATTTTTCAAGGATTTTTTCGAGTGATGGCAAAATACTAATCGGTCTATAATTACCCAATACAGTGTGATCACCGCCTTTATAAATGGGTCGGATGATACTACATTTTAAGTCATCTGGAATTTTTGCCTCAAATATGATTCTATTAACAAAATGGGTTATAATTGGACCTAAGGTAGATATGTGTTTTTTAATATCGCTCATTCTGATATTATCAATTCCAGGAGAAGAGTTTTTAAGTTGTCTTACAATGCTTTCTATATCAGAAATTTTGGCCCTTGGTAGGTACATACTTTGAGGCATCTCCTCTGGTTCAAACCCAGTTGTCCTGTAATTACATTTATGTAACATATTGCAAACACTATCAGAGAAATAATTAACAAAATCATTATTTACATTTTCTTTGGTCTGATCTTTCATGAAATATTTGGAGGCAACTTGGTCACAATTATTTTTACATTTCTTTCCTAAAATTTGATTACACTCGTCCCATGTTTTTTTTGAATCTTGAAAAAGGTTTTTGAATTTATCATTATAGTATGTGGTTTTTAATTTAAGTAACAATTTATTTAAAACATTTCGGTAACACTTATATTCTTTTTCATAGTATTTGTTTGTTGGAGCATTTTTCCAACGTTTATAAAAATAATCTCTTTTTTTAATTTTATATAGTGCATCCGTAGATATCCAGTCATTTATGGCATGAGGTCTGCTTTTAGATTTTTTGCTAATTTCAATTGTGCTGTTTTTGTACAAGTCATGAAAATAATTTTTAATTTTTGAATAAATAACAGAACATTCGGTTTCCTTTAGAAGCGATTTCCAATCATAATTACAAATATTTTTATCGATCAGTTTTTGCGAAAGAATTTTCACGTTATTAGAATCAGAAGATTTGAAATGATCTATTGAGTTATAGTGTATACTAACAGCCGTTGTATTGTGGTCTGCGATGTTATAGTCACACACGCACGCAGATATTGTACTGGATAATCCAGCTGGTAGCTTTCCACTTAAACGCACATAAAAATGATCGATACATGAGCGGTTTATTTTCTGAAGAACTATTACTTCCCTAGTAGCGACATCTATACATTTTTTTAAATAGTTATTAGTAAGGATATTTTCATAATTTATTATGATAGCATCATTTTTATTTAATAAATTTAAATTTATATCGCCGAAAAATATAACACTTTCATTTGATTTAATATTGTTATCAAACACAGAGGATATTTCTGACAAGAATGCTTGCTTATTTAAATTCGGAGGTCGGTATATTGCTAAGACATTTAAAGTGCTGTTATTTGGAAGTGTCAATATTCCAAAAACATTCTCAAAATATTTTGTGTCCAGAACTATTTGCGAGAAGGAGAGGTTATTCTTTACATATAACAGAATTCCTCCACCGGATTTATGGCTTCTACAATAGTGATACGAATTGTATCCGGGAATATCATACAGATTAACAAGTTCCGAACGAATTGCAATTTCGCAAAGCATGAGTATATCAATTTGATTTAAACAGTCTTTAAAATAAACATGAAATAGGTCCCAATACTTACATATTGATCTAATGTTTAGTTCCACAAAATTAAGTTTACTCGTTTTACATTTAACTGTATCTTGTTTTTGAAACCATTCATGCAGGTTATTTACCTTACAAAAATTAATATCATTTTCATCATCTATGTAACTAAAAGACATAATGTTTGTGAAGAAAGTACTTAATAACTAAAATATTTTTTTTCATAAGTATTTGTATCTCATGTCGGTACAAGCCATTGTTATAACTAATTGTCAAAACTGAATTTGATTTTGATGACAAACTATAAATTAGTAGCATATGTACACGGATAATATCAAGGTTGACTTGAAATAGTTTTGGTGACAATATTGAACAACTTAGCATTATATTACTAATGATAATATTATAAAGATGATACATACTATGTAGTATATTAATTTTGTTTTGTATAAATAATATTTTACAAACATTAACACTTTGAGAGTAGGCTAATATTTTAATGCTTTGTTTTTGTCTTAAAATTTTACAGAAATAGATAATTAAATATTTGTTGGATATTTCTGATAAATCGTTAGCTCTTCGATGGCAGATTAATAATATTAAAATGTTTCTCAATTGTTTTAAAGTTTTAATATTTATAGCTAAATTGTGTGAAATGTCAGAAAACAAGCGTATTTGAAACAAAAAAATAAATTTTGGTATTGAGTTTTTAGTATTGTTAAGAATTTTAAAGTTAGTTATTAAGAATGTTAAAGTAAGTACATACCTATTCATAATTTATACGCCCTTGGGCAATAGTCATCATTTTTTTTTAAATACGTACAATTTTTGCTATTTGCTTTATGATTTGTATCGTTTGTTGACTTATAAGTGTTGTTTTGGAAATCACAATTTTTGCATTTTTCTTCTTTGTTTTTATTGGGACAGTCTTTCCAAGGATGATCCATGGCGCAGTGCAGGCACGAAGCATTCTTGTCCTTATTAAAGCAGTTGACGGCTGAATGACCAAATCTCAGGCAATGGAAGCATTGCATTATTGGATTAGCATCCTCCACCCGCACTCTGTGGTATCCAATATTAATTTTCTCTTTAGATATGAGATATTTCCTAAGTTTTCCACTTGTTTCAATTATATAATTTGTAAGATTATTTTGTCCTTTTGGTTTAAGCATTTTTACTAATTTTACTGAGTTTTTTGGATTTTCATCCATGATGATTTTAATTCCATCATTTTGGGTTTTTAATGATTCTATTATTTCTTCTTCTGATAGGTCGATAGGTAGATTTCTGATGAATAGTTTGGGAATTTTTTTTTCTAATTCTTTCGCGATCATATTATTTTTGAAGACCATATTTATTTGTTCTGTTAGTTTTTTTGCGTGATCCTTATTGGGGCAAGAGATGATTAGTTTCTTATTTGATGCTTTTTGCACTCCATTTACTGCAATCCCCAAATGCGATGTTTTAATTTTTTTAACTATCATGTCTCGAATATCATCAGATGTTGTATTAGTATTTTCACTTGCAATTATTAATGAGTATTTGGCCTCTGGTATAGGTATTGAGAGGGTTGACTTGTTGTACGTTGTATTAGTTGATTCATTTTTTTCCTTTAAATAATTTTCAATTTTTTCTGAATGTTTTTCTTCATTTAATATAAGTTTATTTTGTAGCTCAATTATTTTTTCTTCTAGTTGAAGTTTTTCCTTGCACCATATTTCCTCTAGCTGGTGTATATCTTGTTCTATGTTACTCCTTTGTTTTGCCTCTTTGACAGATGAGCATTTTCCAATTTCAATTTTAATTGAGTCAATTAATGATTGGACACTTCGGTCCAAAATGAGTTATTTTTTTTTTTGCGGGCTGTCTGGCGACTAAACGCAGCCAGCCTGCTTTATTTTTGCAACAACAATATGTTAAACTGGGTATCACTGTGATTTGTGGTTACTGAGTTTATCGAAATTTCTGAAACGTGCGAGCTGCACGGCGACAGAAACTAGACTTAACTTAAACTAGGTTGACGAAAACATTTTTCGAAAAGAAGCTTTATCTCGTGATCAAAAGATAGCTGGCATGAACGTTACTTAGGTATTATTACCAGCTTTATGAAGATCATTTATCACACACAAAACTTATTAATATTTTAGCTAGGGGTTACCGCGGACTTTATTATTAACAATTTAATCAGCAGTGTGAATGCTTAAAAAAATATATACGCCCTGATAGATTCGAAGCGGTGTATCAAAATTGATAAAAAGCGTTAAATTTTTTGGAAGTCGATCTATACATTCAAATTACGCAGTAGTACATTTTTAGAAGCTAATGGCTACTTGTACACCAAGTGCAGTTGTCAAGTTCATCTCCGACTTGTGACGTGTACTTTCCAGGCTTCCTAATGGCTGATAAATGATCAAGTTACAACACACCATTTGAGGGATAGATCTGTTTTATTTTGGAGGGGAATTCTGTATAAAGGAAAGGCGAGCCTTTTGAATCGGACACATAAACAAAAAGCAACCCTATTCAGTAGTGGTATATGTGGGATTTTTCCTTCAGGAATCAAAAAAAAACCCAGTGCACCTGCAGGAGGAACAGAGCTTAGCAACTATGTCGATATAAGGTCTCTATAATGTAAGGCTCCTCACAAATTAGCAAACTCAATATGTCATTGTAGTTTTTATTATTATTATAATAAATAATAAGTGTGAAACTTTTTGATTGAATGTGTAGTTGTGCATTAATTACTCATTGTATTAGAGACAGTTTCTTAATATTGCACTTTTCGTAGTCGGGTGAAAGCGAACATAACTACGCAAAAACTCTATGCCTACAATAAATAAGAGAAGTGTGTCTAGGATGAACGAAGTATGCATGAAGAATGAGTTAATGATGAATGTAAGTAAGTCTAAAGTAATGGTGTTTGAAAGAGAGAGTACGAAAACAGTGTGCAATATAATTGTGAATGGGGAATACTTGGAGCAGGTGGATGAGTTTGTGTATTTAGGAAGTATGTTTACGAGAGATGGGAAGGCTGACAGAGATATCGAAAGAAGGGTAAATGCAGGTAATTCCGTTAATGGAGGACTAAACGCCGTAGGCGCTAACAAAAAATTGTCCAAAGAAGCGAAGTTAGCAGTCCACAACGGAGTGCTGGTACCTACCTTGATGTATGGAAGTGAGGCATGGAACTGGCAAAGAAAGGATGAAAGTAGATTAAATGCTGTTGAAATGAGATCCCTGAGGCGTATGTGTGGTAAAACCATGTTTGATCGTGTGAGGAATGTGGAGATCCGCAAAGAGTGCAAGGCTGATGTAAGCGTAATGAGTAAGATTAAGAAAGGGACGCTTAGATGGTTTGGGCATGTAGAGCGAATGAGCGAAGATAGGAGTGTAAGGAGGATATATGATGCAAATGTGAATGGTAGCAGAAGTCGGGGACGCCCGAGGAAGACATGGCACGATCAAGTGAATCAGATACTCGAGTCGGGCCATGTCAAGAGTCAGAATAATAGAAGAGTATGTATGAGACGATGTATGAATGTGAATGAGGCAAGGAGTGTGTGCCAAGACCGAGTTGTTTGGCGGTCCGTCCTCTCTGCCTACCCCTGCGGGGAAACGGCGTGATGGTTAGTTAGTTAGTTAGTTAGAAATCTGGAAGCATTATACAGTGTTAAATAATACAAAAAATGCCAAATGTGAATATTTTTCCGGTAGTATTAGTTATAGTCGTGGGTCATCAAGTAATTTAGCACATCACATGAAGTGAAAAGATTCAACAGTGCCTGTTGTAAGAAATTAAATCTATTCCAGTAGGTCTGGAGCAAATATATTGATTGTGCCAGTTTGTAATGTTGATAAATCTACAAATATTAATGTTATTACGGACAGCATTTATTTTTAAATCAAGAATAAATCACCGTTTGAGTGTTTGATGATTTACAATCATTATTCGACACGACACGACACCGATCGATGAATTGGTTTCGATTCCGTGTCTTAGGTAAGTAAATCTGATAAATTCGTTCACTCTTCTCGTAACTCCTATTGTTCTCTAACTGTGATGTTCCACCGAGTCTGGCTGAACAAACTCAATAAGTTTCGTTCCAGTTGATTTGATGTGTCTGGCGAAACAACACAATGAGTTTGATTCCACTGAATTCAGTTAGTCCGGTGAAACGACAATGCGTTTGATTCCACAAGATTCAGTGAGTCCGGCGGACTAAAAGGAATCAAAAGAATGAGTCCAGTGAATCGAGTCCTTTCGGTTGAGCTCAGAATTGGATTTGAGTCAATAAAATGAAGAAAACATCACATTTTTTAAAAATCTTAGTAAACAAAATTTGGAACATTGTCTTTGTTTTTATAGTTGAATGAATTTACTGAAGCTCCATACCTCATGATGGAAATGATGTTGCGAGCTAAAAGTAGTTTTGATGACATATAAATTCCAGACAGAAAATTTGTACAAATTTGACGACGCCAGAGCTCGCAGTTTGCGAGTTTTGCTGCTTCAGAAAACAGATTTTATCATTACTCTTCTTTAAATTCATTCATGAACGAATTATTCATGTCGAATCACTGAAAATCAAATGGAAGAATGTTGGAAATGCATACAAATAAATATTAGACAGGGAATTAAGTATTTATAATTTATTTATTCTATAATAGTATCAGGTATCTACAAGAGCATAGTACATTTGACATTTGGCTGTCGCAAACGAACAGAACTGGAATACGCCTGCCTCACAACTCCACTAATACTTAACTGACTCTGTGCCTCGCTCCGTAGAATACATTCTCTTTATATCGAAGTTCAATTCAACCCAACCACTAAATTTTTAACTCTGAAGAGAGACAAATAAACCTAGCAAATATATATCGAGTTATCGCAGAGGAAGAATGAAATTTCAAAGAGATCTTACATTAATTGTTAATTTTTCAATAATCTTAAAAAGCAAAGTGTGGAATTTTAGATATTTTGTTCATCAACATTCTGTTGCAAGAAAAAACTATTACTATGTGACGAAATCACACTTTTTACAATATTTGAGGAATGCACATAATTAGGCATAATTAATAATAAAGTAAAATTTGTTCTAAATCATTAATACAGCTTTCTGAATGGCTTGAATATTTTTGATAAGCGAATGTTTTCTGACAATAATATTTAATCTAGCAGTCACAATCTTTAATATACATATCTTTTGTGATGAATAAAGGAACCTACCAGTCTCAGATGTTGCCATGCCAATGACAAGAGAAGATTAAAACAAGAATGAAACATTTCAAACTTACTACACAATCTCTAACATCGAATACACCTCTATTCACCTTCATTTTGTACTTTAAAATAAAAATAAAAAGCATATTCAAGGTGTTTACACTGAAAATAAATAGGTAAAAATTTGAAATATATATTTACAACGCCACAATAAAAAAATATTTCACACTATTCACATTACTTTAATAATAAATAGAAATTTGATAATATCAACCAGTTCTAAAATCTTCCGTTACTTTTAAAAGAATCGCACACTGTAAAAATATATTTATAAATGTGTTCTTACTATCTAAACATTTATACAAAGTAAAAAAAAAACTAGCTAAGCGTCTTTGGCATATCAATTAGTGTTTGTAATAAAATATCATCAAACGACTAAAACTCAAAATATCATGCAATAAAGTACATAATATACTGTTTGACACTCTTTTTGCTGCCGGGCCTCTAACACTGTTTACTTCCAAGAGTGTCAAACAGTAGATTATGTACTTTATTGCAAAATATCATGCAATAAAGTACGTAATCTACTGTTTGACAATCTCTTTGCTGCTGGGCCTCTAACACTGTTTGACACTCTTTTTGCGGCTGGGCCTCTAACACTGCTTACTTCCAAGAGTGTCAAACAGTAGATTATGTACTTTATTGCAAAATATCATGAAATGAAGTACATAATCTACTATTTGACACTCTTTTTGCTGCTGGGCTTCTAACACTGTTTACTTGCAAGAGTGTCAAACAGTAGATTGTGTACTTTTATTGCAAAAGATTATGATATAAATTATATAATCTACTGTTTGACACTCTTTTTGCTGCTGGGCCTCTAACACTATTTACAGAGATGCAATACATGTGTACGTATGCCTACAATGCATATAAAGAATCTTCTGCATCTGTTTGATATTGATCATTAGAAAAGCCGCCATATCCAAGACTGCAGGAGTAAAGAGCCAAGAGGATTTAGTCAGAAGATCCAGAAATCGCGGTATACAAATGCAGTGTGTAAAGTGTATCTCATACATGAAAAATAAATAAAATAGTATATTTTGCTCCTTCTTGTTGCCATAGTGAGAGACGACTTCTCAGAATCAAAACATTAATTAAAATGGTTTTAAATATGATTAGTGACCAGATCTCCATAGCCAGGCATGTACTTCTCAACATTCCTCGTTCCCTTCGACTTCTCATCTCCCACCAGGCACACAACATTCCCCAAATGGGGATCCCGTAGTTCAACTGGCTGCGTGCTGATGACGAAATGCCTATAAATTTGCACAATTCTTTCCGTCCCACAAAAATTGACAGTATTATGCGGCTGACTATTAACTGGAAATCCTGCATTATAAAAAAACTGTTGAGCAATAAATTATTTTTTGTAAAATTAAAAAGAGATTTGTATCTCTTTCTCTCCATGTATTATTTACATAGTGATAATTTTTTTTGTCTAACTAAGACATTTTCAAACTATAATAGAGACTAAGGAAACATACGGGTTGTTTCACAGAATTTGAACAATTTGTCAAATTTCAAATTAGATTTTCAAGTTCTGTGAAGATTCTATTCAAGTTCTGTGTGATTTCAGTTTTGTGAAGCAACTGGCCAATAAAATTTTGATGAATTGTTCAAATTCTGTGAAACAACCCGTCCTTAATATATTTTAGATGTTTGCTCAAATTATTTTGGATTCAATGCAGCAAATTAATGTCACTATTAAATCTTAACCTTTCAAACTCCTTTGGCCTTCTCAACACAATAAGTTCCATCACGCGGCACGTTTTGACACAATATATGTGCTTCACAGATCACATATGCGACATCCGCATACGGGGATAGCCGCCGATGTATCAATATGTGACAACCGTGTAGATAAGGTTAAGAATCAATGCATTTTTAATAAAATACTAATTATAAAAAAAAATAATTGGTTACAAAAATAGATGAATAATGCGTGGGATGGTAAAAAGCTAATTATTCAAGAAAGAACTAACATTGTGATGAAAGCTTTGAAGAAAATCAAAGACATAATCTAGTAATAGGTTTAGAGTGGGTGAAAATATATTAATAATAAATTGAGCATTGATCTGTTGACAATTACTAAAACATTATTTCATTTTCATTTCATTATATACATTGAGAAATCAATGTATATGAAATTGTGAGAATGTGGATTAGAAATGATAGAATACTTCCTTTAAATTTTAATTTGTAACACTAACAATCTGCACTATTACACCAATAATATTATCAATTAAATGTTAATCTGACATCATAAATAGTATGGCAGCAATTATTATTACATACATAAATACATAATATTATGTATAGTGAAATTTTCTTGTTTTATTGCTGATAAATCATTGGTATTTCATTTTAAAATAAAGATGAATTTATTTAATTTCCGAGTCCAATAACTATTATACCAAAATAAACTCTTTTTTATCTTGAGTTTTTTCCGATAAGTGAGATTTGGTAATGTTTCCTTCCTAAAGTATATGAAAAAGACATCCGCTAGCAATGGACATGAGCCAATAGTGAAGAGTCTAGTAAGTATTCTCAATAGATCCTGTGGGTTATGTGAGTGCTAACTTTACTAGGGGAAGACCCATTGAAAGCTTTCAATTGCAGATTAAGAACTGAACGTAGAACTTGGGTGAAAATGAACTAACTTTACTTGGATGTACATAATTTCTATAATATTAATAATACAGATATAATTAAATGGCATTTTAATGCGAAAGCATCATATAATAATCTATTTAAAATGGCCTTTGAATGAGTTCTTTCGACATTGGCTTACACCTATTAAATACTTTAGCGTGATTAAAAATATCTTTACACTTAAAAAGATTAAAATATCTATAAAAATGTACAACACACCGTGAGGTTAATAATGATAGAACTGCATTAACTTTGACATAGTTAATTTTGTTAAATATCACATTGTAGATATATTCCTAGTTAAAATATACATAAATCATAAAATGGAAAGAAAACTAATGGTGTTAACTTAGCAAGCTCGCTTGGTTAATTAACACATAACACTTCTGTTTCTCTAGTTACATTTAAATCTAATATAGTGCTATCTTTAAACAAGCTTGAGAAGTCACTTTTATCATTGGTTAGTGCGGAAAGAAGAATTCATTCTATTACAGTTGTGCATGTGACGCAATAGGTAATATTTAATAAGTAATTAAACATTTGACATTGTATTGGAAGGCAATGTTGTAAAAGCGATTAATAGGTTGACCAATAGAACTTGGTACTTGTTCAAACTCATTAACAGTCTACTTATGTACATACTTTCTGCTCTAGTGACTTGATTATTTGAAAATATGAATGGCACAAACTATTCGTATTTACCAGCCCTGCAGCGGGGCCTCATTTCCTGATTATGAAATAGAATCGAAAGGAAATTCTTACAAATTATGATTCTTCATTATGTCATGATCTTTGTTGCTTCCTTATAAAATAATATTCAATCAATTGGTAAGAAGATTGTGATTTAACAAGAACTAAACTAAATTAAGTCTATCACTGGTTTGATCGTAGATGTAGACCAAAGGACCTATATTGCATTATTTGTTCTAAAACATCTTGTTTGAATAAGTAATATGTTCAATAATAATGTATAAATATCTTAATAAATAATATACCAATAAAATTTAAAAAAAAACTAGAATATAGATGTCATTACGAAGAGGTATTTTTAAATACACTTTAAAATATATTATTATGACTTTGTGTTAAAGACTCGAGGAATACAGAGAAACAGAATTAATAAAATAGAAAAAAAAATCCGCCAGGGTGCACATAATTTATGACCTTGTTTAAAATTAATTTGCATAGCGGCTAACATAAGAGCCCATTACCAACTTCAGATACATACATTCCTACCACACATATTTATCTTTATCGGTATCTTTCAAATGACAGCTCTACAGTGCCTACTCTGAGTTATAATTTCACCAATGTGTTTGCATGGTATATCAGCCTGCCCTACGTAAAATATTCTATCTGCAAAATCTTTTACGTTATAAGAGTGAACTTATAGTTAACAAATTAATTATCACGACAAATTGATATATACATAGTATGTCTGTATGCAACACTTGCAAAAGATATGCAGAGAGAGTATTTTACTCAGGTAGTATCAAATTTGTGCATATTATTCCGTATGCATGCGTAGCAGAAACGTGCTTTGATTGTTTTACAATTTTCAAGGACAACATTTCTTCAAATTAATTTTTTTGCATTGATAAACACCATCACTCAACTTTTTCTATACAAAAAGTTTAATAAGGACAAATTTTTCAATCCATCAAATTTTTTTTTTATAATTATGCTTGAAAAATCACGAAACTTCACTGTTGCAGAGCAAATATCAGGACCTCTATTCTCTCGGCCCTACAAACAATTAGCTGAGATAATACTGGACTAAACTATTGGTAATCATTGCAGCTTGATTGAATCATCAGAACCCGTTGGTTGGTTGATTGGATTCAGGTTGGGTTCAGTCGGGCAGCATGTGCACGAAGGAGACGGGGAACATGCCGCGGCGGTGCGGGTTGCCCTCTACGGTGCCCTCCATCCAGTTGTCATCCTCGGTGCGGTCGTTGAGGACTACAATGACCTCGCCCTCCCGGAAGGACAGCTCGTCCTCGTTGTCTGCCTGGCAGTCGTAGAGGGCGCGACACCTCTTTATCGGACCAACCTGAACAAATTCAAAATATTTGACATTTTATAATTGTAATTACAAACTTGTAGATTCATAGATTAGAACAGTGTTGCACAAGTAAGCAAAAAAACGTATCAGACGCTGTGATCCAAAAACAAAAGCATTCGCGGCACTCAACTTCAACGGACCACATCTGTTCACCTTGTTTGATTATTCGTATATGGTTTATCCAATATCCTTTACTTTTTTGTGACATAACTATATACATAAATATGCACACATAATAACCAACCACCTTTTGAACTAGCATAAGTCTTAATTTGGACCATTTGTATATTTGAAAATACAAAGATTTAAAAAATTTCTCCTCCCTATCAAGAGTGATATAAATTGGCGGAATTCGATTTTCAATTGCTGACACAATTGGCTTTCAGCGAATTTTTTTAATTGGATTTTAGCTACTCCTTTAGCAGGTAGGCATTTTTATATTTTGAAATGGGATTTTTGTGTTCAAACATAAAGAATTTTTTTTTTCCCAATTTTTTTTAAATTAAAGTTTTGAAGTCATTTTTTCCATGTTTTATTTAAAAAAAAATTAAATGTAAGTTTTGAAGGTATTTTTTTCATGTTTAATTTTTATGCATTTTTAAATAATTTTAAAATGTGTTATATTTTTTGTATACAGTGTACTATTTGTCATTTTATGTGAAAAACGCTCTCTGAGAGCTAATGTTCTATCAAATGAATTTAGCAATAACTTCTAGACCAGAGGTTCCCAAACTTTTTTGCCCCATAGACCACTTGCCAAATTTTTTTTTTCCGTAGACCCCCTGCCTGCCGAATATTGAATTTTCCTAAACACTATTAACGTCCCATGTGATAATCATTTATTTTTTTAGTAAAAATATTCCCTTCTCTTGCCTGCCCAACAACCGGGTGGCTGTATAGTTGCTGTCTTTACATTGTGCATACAGGAGCACCCTTGAGAGGTATTACACCAAATGAAAATGAAGCAGGATAAGCAACGGGAATTTCTTTCTGTAGCTAGCCCTACAGAACTGCCCCTTAAGTTCTTTGTAAGTGCTTATACCGGTCAGTTCTTCTTGTCACATGATATCCGACTCTTCAATGTTGCATTTCCATAGTCAAAATGTCCTCAAACTTAGTTTTGAAGTCTGTGTGAAGTGCATTTAAATGCCGAACGTCATTATTACCCTGGACGTTTTTCAAAAACAAGTTGGGAACTAGGAAAATTCGCGGAAAATTGGCTTCCAATAATGTGCCATGTTTTGCTTGAATATATTAATTCTGACGAGAAAAGGAATGTAGACTCTATTTATATACCTCAATTAACAAGTTTACGAAATATAAAAATACAAATATCAAATAAGTAATTTCTCAGTCTATTATATTTGTGTTAGGTCTATTGTGTCTCCTAAACTCCTAAATGTT
Organism: Hesperophylax consimilis; assembly: GCF_061612785.1. Classification (NCBI taxonomy): domain Eukaryota; kingdom Metazoa; phylum Arthropoda; class Insecta; order Trichoptera; family Limnephilidae; genus Hesperophylax; species Hesperophylax consimilis. The sequence goes on from NC_142838.1 coordinate 29,602,010, forward strand.
GACTTGAGGTAAATGGGGATCCGCTCGTATGTATGAATCTCGTGGACCCCCAAATTTTTTTCTCGCTGACATAGACCCCCAGCATGCCGATATCGATCCCCGGGGGTCCAATTTGGGAACCTCTGCTAGACTATTGAGAAAAAAAAACACAAGTTTTCATATAAAAGATTTATTATCAAACACCAAATACGTTCTACCACTGCCAATTTTAATTCAGGTCTGAAAGGGTTAATATAATACACAGGGGTAGGCAGAGAGGATGGACCGCCAAACAACCAGACTTTAACACATAAAAACTCCTTGCTTCATTCACATTCATACATCTTCTCATACAAATCCGTATGTTATTCGAAATCTCGATATGGCCCGACCCAAGCATTTGATTCACTTGATCATGCCATGTCTTCCTCCGGGTGTTTTTTTTCTTCTACCATTTAAATTCGCATCATATATTCTCCTGACATTCATGTCTTAATTAATTTGCTCTACACTCCCAAACCATCTAAGCTTCCCTTTCTTAAGCTTCATTGAGGTGATTTTCTGTAAAAAAGGTGAGATAGAAATATGTAATCCATTTAAGTATTATTATTAATCTTATTACTTGTTACGCTTACATCAGACTTACTTACTTTCATTCTGAATATTCTCATTTTTAACATGGTCATACTTTGTTTTACCACATGTGTGCCTCATGAATCTCACTAGCATTCGGTCACTACCATACATTAAAAGTGGCCAACTCATGTAATCATCATAAGTTAAAGTTTAGACTTAACGGAATTCAATATTTCGTTGATGTGAAAGCTCTATGAAGCAATACATAAGTGACGTACCATACTGATGGAGGCGCTGGGCGACCTCGAATGGAGGCTGGAGATGTCGGACACATCGAGCCGATTCTCGGCCAGCCGCGGGTCGGAGTCGTACCCGGCCGAGTGCCGGCGCGAATCCTCAGGTCCGCCGTCCGACAGTTCGCACAGCTCCAGCGATGAGTCTTGACTAGAACAATCCTGGACACATGGGAAAACACAATGAGAACGCTGTAAAGGAGACGGCTTACATAGAGTAACACTACTCTAACACTATAATAAGATAAAGAGCGAACATAAGATTATATATTATATTTTAACATAAAAAAATTGGCCTACTAAAGTAATTTGTTAAAAGAAATGATTTTGAACAATTATTTATGAAAAAAAAAAATTACTGCAATCTTGATGAATATAGTAAGACATATACAGGGTGTCCGGAAACTCGTAGTACAAGCGGGAAACTGGTGAATCTACATCACATTTGGAGTCGATTTTGTAGTATATTTTTTTTTTATTTGAGCTTTCGTTATCGAGTAAATCGAGTTTGAAGTTGATTTTTATTTTTTTTTTTTTATTTTTAATCAAATTCTTATAAATTATTACTGAAGATCAAAGTACTCAACTAATTAAAACTATTTGAAAGTAAAACAAATGAAGAAACTCGGATTTGAAGCATTATTTTGAAATCACCCTTCATTTAACCCGGTGTAATCATAAAATATTTCTGCTCTGCAGGGTTAAAACATCTGTTATTCAACCCTAAACACCAGAAAAAACTTTAACCCTAAAATAGCCGAAAAATATTTTTTTTTTGTTTTTTTTTTTTTTTTTTTGAAAATGCTCAAATCAAAAAACTTTATGTTTTTTTGGGTTCCCCATGTGGTGTAGATTCTCCAGTTTCCCGCTTGTACTACGAGTTTCCGGACACCGTGTATATGGATTTTTTACGATTATTGGGCGATTTGAATGGAAAAGGAAAATAAATTCCAATAAATTTATGTAAGAAATGTAATTTTATTGTTAGCTCACACTATTTTTCAAAAATTTATCAAATAACCCCTGGGTGTTAAGCAATGAGTTTATTATGTATTTCTAGAGTTATAGGAAAAGGAATTAAATATTCTTATCTAATTATCGTGATTGATTTTTGGGATATTATGCCATGTGGCCCTTTCTCCTCCTTTAGCCAACAACATCTGTCCCGATGACGGACGCTGTAAGGATGTCAGAAATGTTGGATAAAGGAGGAGGAAGTGCAATTTAATCATGATAATACTTTTGGCCGTGAAAAATCTATGCCTATTTTTTTTATCTAGTTTGAAAATCAAATGATATTGCTGGCTATCTAAAATGAATTTATATTTTCAATGTCTATGTACAAACAATAAAATGATTCATGCACTAGGTTTTATTGAAGTTTTAAAAGAGGCCTTTACACAATCGAATGATTTACATAAATATTCACAGAAAAATATGACATAAGTGCATTTTGTAATAGATAATACTTATTATTGAATAAACCTAAGAAAGAAAGTCACAAACCAAAATCTTGAAGTTAGTTGGTTAAGAAAAAACAATAATTCTTGTTATCTGTTTAGTTGGAATGAAACATTAAACACTGTTGGTGAATTTAATAGACAAAGTATAAGATTATAATAAATTTAAGCTTGATTAAAATGAATAAATTTTTAAAATGGGAATATGCCAAGACAAGGGCACATTGACAAGAAATGTATCCACTGTTTAAAGGATTGTGCATCTATTTATATAGATATTAAATATTTATGTAGTCAAAACACAAATCATCAAAAGAGGTTCAAAATAATGCGGGCAAAATCAAAATATTGCGTTGATTTCCTTCATAAAATATTTAGTTTTATAATAGGTATAGGAATAGGTACCTGTTGCACAAAAATGACACATGAGATATTATATAATATGTATTGTGTTTAGTTAAAAATGCATAAGACAACAGCAAAAAAAAAGTTTGTTGTAAAAATCATTATTTAAGCCCTCAAGCTAATTTGTTCGGGTTTGAAACTCCACATTTTTATTCAAATCAAGAAGTTAACCACAGAAGAATTAAAATGTTCACCTCTATGAAACCGAAGGTTCAGACCACAATTAGAGAAATAATTATGAAATTTTTTATCAATTATTTTCATATGAAACAACAAAAAAGTGAGGTCGCAATAATGTTTATAATACATTTGTCTAATAAAATGTGTATTTCTTTTTTCGTTATCAGTAATTTTAGTTCAGTGTTTAGACAAAAAAACATAAGATGAGCCATTTTTAAATTTTTTTTATGTTTGCATTCAAAATGTTTATTTCTGATAGTAAAATTTCAATCAGTGTTTAGTTTTTGGATACATTCTGAAATATTCCATGTATTTGGATTTTATTGAAAAGCGGAAATACACACAAATTTTCCATCTTTAAGAAATATAACGTTCAATATGCCAGAGGCCTGAGGGGATAAATATTTATTACCTACTTCAACATCTTTTTCTTTACTAATTTTCATATCAAAAATAGGGTGCCATCATCATATGCATATTTATTAAAAATATTATTAGGTATGTACAATTTGAATGAGAAATATTAGAGTGACGAGTGATGAAATAAACTTAAAAAGATCCAAAGTCAACATTTGGCTGCCATAAAACGATTGCGAATAAATCATTCAGTCCAAATATCGACCTCTTGCGGGGAAAATGTATTGTAAATTGCGGTAGAGACGGACAATAAATTGGCTGCATGGGTTTGTGGAGACAAAATGAGAAACAAAAGCCATGCCAAATAATATAATCAAGGATAAGACATACATAATATAAAGTGGGCGTAAAGCTCAGTAACTATTTAAGGCCGCCAGCAAAATTTAATTTACCCTTGTTTCGTTCTTCTGCGTCACATAAAGTTGATTTGCTCTATTTTTTTTCTGGCAAAGGCAAAAAAACACATTTATTTATCAATACATATATTTATAACTATGTATTTAAAAATAATCAAATAGATATAGGGTTCAACCAACTGTTATCGTGGTCATCAAATCGGATCAGGGCTGTAATGAAAGTGTCGTGAAATTACGTGTTTGTTTTCACTAAATTATTTTGAAATCATCTGGAATTTAATAAGGTTTCAGGGTAACGATTTACAATGAATCTCTCTTATAAGGTTTTTCAGCAATGGTTAGTGTAATGAGTTCAATTAGAATATTTATTAGGACAATAAAAACGACAATTTATTGTAAAAACGTTTTTTACGCAGGAACTTTATAAGGGAGTTTTACAGTATGTAGTTCAAATTACTACGGAATACCTCTACAGAAAAATACAACACTTCATTGTTAAAACGTTTTTTACGCAGGAACCTTATTAGGGAGTTTTACAGTATGTGGTTAAAATTACTACGGAATATCTCTATAGACAAATACAAGTAAGCACATTTACATTTAGATATAGAGATTAAAATTAATTGAATAAGAAATTAAATAAAGATTGAAAGGCATTTTAATTACATCAATCTAGATATTCTAAACTCCTTTGAAAATAGGTTGACAAATAAATATGGTAACCCATTAAATTAACATGGTATTGCTAAAAGTGTATGAGGCAATATAATATTACCTTTCTGGGTGGTGGTGTGGGGTCCTCCAGATTGTGATGGTGATGGTTGGAGGTCCCATTGTGCAGGGGGGTCCCCGGGACGGAGTGGGGCCCGCCGGGGGCCAGCAGGGGGGGCGTGGGGGGCGGCTGCTGGGGGCGGGCCTTGCCTCCACCACCACCTGAAAATCAACAATAAATTAGTAAAAAGGTACATATTAAGAGAGTTGGAGAAGAAATTAGTGGGATTATAGCAAGCGCCCCTGAGGTGATAACTCACAAAAGCGGCGCTATAAAAATTGTCCAATATTATTATTATTATTATTATTATCCCCATTTGAGGAAAGTTGAGAGGCTGAAGAAAGTAGGGAGGAGGAAGGTTGGGTAGCACTTGGCTATTCAGATTTAGCCGCAAAACATGGCTAAAACCATTTCAAGCAAAATTTCAATTCTGAAAACCGGTCTCTTTCCTGGGCAATACTGAGAGTATCTACAACTCTCGAATGAGGAGCAAATATTCCATGTCATATGTTCTTTAAATTATGCGAAATAACCTATTTAAATTAAATTCAATTTAATTTGCCATCACCGGTTTTCAAACACGACATTAACCCCTCCCTTAACCTGCCACACAACGACGCCCAAGCGGTTGACGATACAATTCCCACTGCACATAAAATAATATATGAAACTCTAATAAGGTTAAGAAAAACTTATTATGCTACGTATAAAGGGGACAAAATTTCCCCAAGCCGAGCCGCGATTTATGGGACAGGAAAGAAGCAACCACAAATGGTGCAAAACACCAATTGCGGTTGCTTTGTTCCTTTCCCGTAATTCGTGGTTCGGCTCGTGGAAATTTTGTCCTGTTTATACTCACCCTTATGTGAGAATACTTTACAAATATGTGGAAAAAATTGTGCCCATTTTTTAAATTTCAGTCTTTAAGAGACTGAAAAAACAATGTGCGAATTACCGATAGAGTTGCGGTCGCTGTTGGGCGAGGGCGTGGACCTCACGTGGCCAAGGGTGTTATGGTGCATGGGGTACAAGGAGCCCCCGGGGGGCAGTGGCGCCGCTCGCTTCTTCAGGCTGCCAACATTACCTGCAAAAACCATGTACAGTCTCCATTACATCATTCCGCATGTAGTTTTGACAATGAATTTTTTTTGTACCTCGTAACACCTTCATCCACACCCTTAGCTTTAGTTTTAAGACTACAGGTACTTCTCCCTCAACAACAGAGTTTCGTTCCTACAACTAGGTCGTTAAGCAATTGGTTGATAAGGGAGGAGCTTAATTGTTTTTGTTTATACTGAATAGGAATAAGCAAAACGAATTATTACACAACGTAAAAATACAATCAGCAAAAACGGTTGGACTTCAGCTGATTATCGAATCAACAGGCGTAATTATTAAGTGAGTTTTTAATTATCATTTTATTATATTCTTAAACATAGTCGGTTTAGAGATAGCTACAGAAAATTCGACCAGTTCAGTGCATCCACGCTGGAGAACTGGTTGTAAGTCTGCGTAGTCCTCAATCAAATAGGTTGTTAAGTGAGGAGTACCTGTATTGAGAAAAAATCAAATTTAGATAAAAATTTTGCCAACGTACCTGTTTTCAATACGTTAGTTTCCAGACATCATCAATTAGCGATTTAGTTTGGTTTTGAAACATTGCTTACAATATTGAGATGAATGCCTCTCATTGAGAGCAAAGTTGTAACAGTAAGCGTAGTGGTAAGTATAGATTCTGAGTTTGAATCCCAGTAGCAACAATTTAATTATTTTGCGTGTTTTGCTAATACGTAAATATTATATGTATTAACGTTGTTTGGACAATTAATATAATAATTAGTTGTACTTACACATAATAGGCTTCCTGGGCAGAGTGTTGGATGCGGGTGGGAGGTGGGGGGCGTGCAGGGAGTCGCAGGTGGAGGATCGGGAGCGCAGGGTGAGAGGGGAGTCTCCACCACCCCCACCTCCCCCGCCCCCGGCGTACGAAGGCGGCCGGGAACGACTCTTCTTTTCGGGGGTCACACTGCCGTTATGCTACAATTTTCAATACAATTTAGGTTATGTTTTGTCAATGAATGCAATTTGACTTCCAAAGTTCCTCTTTTAAGAATTACCTGCAAAAGAAAGCCATATAAAATACACTATAGATAGGTACCTATTAAATCGTTTATCTGAATTTGAAATGCGAATACCACACAAGAGTCCCAACTGCTCCCAACTGTCTGGAACCAGTGAGACTATAGCATCCCAAATTGGGTCATGTTGTAACGCTGAAGGTAGCGGAGAGGGGAAGAAGATGGGGGGGAGAAAGGAAGAGGAAGTACCTGGCTATTCAGATCTGGTACTAAACACGGCCAAAGCCATTTCAAGCAACGTTTCAATTCTGAATGGTGGTGTTACACCAGGACGATACAGAGAATATCTTTCACTCTGGAACATGCCGCAAATACACTATATATTATTTTTGATAAGTTATTTTTTTAATTAATCAAATAAAATTTACTTGCGCACACCGGGATTCGAACCTGCGACTTCCAGCTTACTAGTCTAGAGCAGTGGTTCTTAACCTTTTTGGCTGGCGACCCAAGGTACGAATATATTTGAAGTACGCGACCCTAATCTAATTTTTTATTTTTTTTCCATTGACAGGTTATGTAATTTTATACTATAAAATTTATACGATGTATTGGTAAAATTAGAAATAAACAAATTTATTTAAATGTTCTGTATTAAAATCAGACCAGCATTAAAACAGTTAAAAAATTTACAGCAAAATAATCAGTGACTACCCTGGTGTTGTATTTTTGAACAAAGATCATGTATACGTGGAGTTATGTTTATAGAAAGTGCACACCGCATGTCATGCTGAGGATCCAACCTATTCCTGTACTTATTCTTCATAACAGCAAGGCATGAAAATCCTGCTTCACATAAATAAGTAGTTGGGAAAGGTAGCACGGCTTTTTCAGCTTCATTGCTCAGAACAGGCTTCCCAGATAATTGTGCCCAAAATTTTGTGAGACTCGTTCTGGCAAATCTCTCTTTTAAAAGTGCATCACCTTGCATTTCGAGCAATTCTTCTTGTAATCCAGCTGAATCGTTTTCAACGCCCATTACATCTACTTCAAATGGATTTCTTACCCAACTGTATTTCACGATAATTGACATTGAGCAATTTTATTTTGCCAAAGTTTTGTTTTGTTTTTAAAAACAGTAATTTTTTCATAAATGTCTACTACAGTGCGATTTTGACCATGCATTTCTGTGTTCAACTGATTCAAGTGGTGGAAAATATCACCCAAATATGCCAATTTAGCCATCCATTTGTTGTCACTGAAGCGATCAGCACATTCGTGTCTTTTATCTGTCAAAAATATTTCTATTTCTGTTTTAAGAGAAAGAACTCTAGCTAGAATCTTTCCGCGGGATAGCCAGCGAATATCCGAATGGTATAATAAATTCTGGTGTTCTGAACCCATTTCTTCGCACATCAGTCGAAATATCCGAGAGTTCATAGCGCGTGCCTTTATGAAATTTATAATTTGTATTACGTCCTGTAACACCTGATGTAGATCTGGCTGCATATCACGTGTAGCCAAGTTTTCTCGATGTAAAAAGCAGTGTATTAAAACAACCTCTGGATTTCGTTCCTTGACTTTGGCACAAAACCCGATGCGACTCCCTATCATTGCCGGTGCTCCATCTGTACAGACTGCGAGACAATTGTCCCACAGTAATTGGTGTTCCACAAAGAACTTGTCTATTAAAAGAAATATATCAGCCCCAGTTGTAGTTTCAGAGAGCTTTTCACAAAGCAGGAACTCTTCATTGAAATTTTGTGGAGTTCTGTATCTTACGTACACCAACAGCTGTGGGAAATCTTCAATATCAACTGATTCGTCGATTTGAATTGAAAATTTGATGGCTTTTTTGAGATCCGTTATTAATTGTTCTAAAATATCTGATGACATTAAATCTATTCTCTTTTTCACAGTATCGTTTGAAATTGGCACCATTTCCAGCTTCTTCGCAATTTCATCTCCACAGACAGTTCTTGCCATGGCTATTGCAGCTGGTTTAATCAACTGCTCAGCAATACTATGGGGTTTTTTACATTGAGCTACTTTTAAAGCTACTTCGAAAGAAGCGTAGGTAGTTTTTTCTAACGAAACTGTTGCTGAACTTGATGGTGCATCAAGTCTCATGCGCTTTGTTTGTGTTTCTTTTTCTTTCCAAAAAGCAAGCGGTTTATTTGCGTACGTTGGATGGACTTTTTCGAGATGTCTCTTCAATTTGTTTATTTTTAGCGATTCATTTGAAAGAAGTTGCGTACAAACCACGCATTGTGGACGTGGCACACCAGAGCGATCTTTTATTTCAATAAATCCTAAGGCTAAAAATTCTTGCTTGTATGTTAACATCCGTTTCGCCATGACTGTCCACAATTCGAAAGACTTACTGAAACAAAACGACAAATTATAGAAATATACTATTCTATTCGTTCATCGGCGAATTGTAGGCTAACAATGTCATTTATTGGAAAAAAATATTTTACCTTCTTTCGATAACAGCAATCGCGAGTTGCACTTTTAATCTTCCACAATTGATTATCACAATTTTGTAGCACTTTGTAGTTGTCAACAAAGAGTGTATTGTAGTCAAGTATAAACGTTATTCACGTAAAACAGTATGAGAACGAGCGTGCAATCGTAAACAAACTCGCTAGCAAACTGACCGAGATGAGACGAGACCGACCGACCAGCGCGGTGCGGCGGGCGGCGCGGGTGGTGACCGTGCCGAACCGAGCGATGCCGACTGCGTGAGCCGAGCGGTGGCGATGGCGCGCACTCCTCGCTTTGCGCCCCGCGCCCTTCCGCCGAAACTTGTGAAACTCTTAAAACAGAACTAACATGTCGCGATTGTGAACAATAGATGTCCTTGTTCTGAGAGTAGTAATAATTGTGACTATACTAGTTTAGTGACATCGATCGGGATATCAATACGCGATTTCCGCGACCCAACCCAAAACCTCTCGCGACCCAAATTTGGGTCGCGACCCGAGGTTAAGAATCGCTGGTCTAGAGACTTACTCCTCGACCACGGAGGCCAACTTGGTTAGATTTTGATAATTTCCTCTAAACATCCATAAGTGTCAATTTCGAAAAGTTCTTGCACATATGGACAGACGGACATACTCACAAATGAAATTATATTGTATATTAACCTGTACAAGTATATTGTACGTTGAAAGTATTAAAATATTTTTCAATTGTCTACCAACATAGATATTGTGTATGGAGCAAGTGCCACCACTTGTTCCAACCCTTTTTCAAATTCTGCATTTCGTTTAGCATCTTATATTCGTAAATCCCACATTGAGAATCGCTGATCTACACTAGACCAGGTATTAAGTTATAAGATAGATATGTAATAATCTCACCCTTTCATCGATGACTGTGTCATCGTCTGATAAATCTGTAGAGCCATCATCATGTGACAAGTTCCAATCTACATTGATATTTTCAAACATGCTTTTCTCTCTCTTATCAGCGCACTCCAACTGTAATCAAAAAATATTATTTTCACAATGTTTGTTTATTTTTAAAGGTATATAATAACAATGTCAATAGATGTCTCTTCAGCCTTTTCTAACACTACAATCAGAGATGTGCTTTACTTAAAATAAATCCATTTCAAATGGAAATGCAAAATGCAAAATAGGTATTTTCCATTTTGCATTTTAAATGCTTTTCTAAAAACCATTTTGCATTTTTCATTTTAAATGCTTTTCTCAATGCATTTTCCATTTTAAATGCTTTTTGCAACATTCTTCCTACTTTCTCCACTCATCTTTTTTTAATAAGCCCCAAATATCAGTCGGTCCTCAACCTCGCTATGAGAGATAATTTACATTTGTCAAGTTGCTCCCTGGTAGGAGCCCTGGCAATTGAGTGATACCATTACAAAAAATACTGAACATGGCCATGACGCTGTAATATTAAATGTTAGATAGCAGTTTCTATGTTTTTACGTTGGCAACATTAGTCCCGCGCAAATTTTTTGTGGTTTCATAATCTGTAGTCGTGGTGTTTTTGGATTTACCATCATGTAATATGTTCTACATTGATGTCCATTGTTAAATGACAAAATTGTTTAAAAATTCTAAAATTATTTTAATTGTTTGACCTGAGAAACCATTTTGCATTTTCAATGCATTTTGAAAATAGGTATTTTGCATTTGAAATGCTTTTCTAAAAACCATTTTGCATTTTGCATTTTCAAATGGAAAAGTTTTGACCCATTTCCATTTTGCATTTCAAATGGTTTTGGGTACCCATTTTACACATCTCTGACTACAATGAACAGCTTGTGACCGAAGCATCCTTGTGTTTTATAATTAAAATATAATAATTTATAAAAGCAATGGAACTGGAAATTAAATGGGATTTAACAATGTTAACATGGGCTTAAATATCAGACGATGTAGTCTCCTATGAAATCCACATTGAAGCTGTGGGAATGAACTGGTTTGCCAAAAGACTGCAGTACGTCATGAGCTATTTATATTGTTGCGGTAGAATAAATACATACAGTAAAGCCAGGTCATAAAGTTTTTCAAGGGACCTGAAGTCACTTCAAAAATCATGTGAGAAAGTCAAATACATATGCAGTTTTCAAATTAGGCTGTTTTACTTTTAAGAGATTATAAACAAAAGAAATGTTTGAAGAAGCGTAAACTTTGAATGAATACTTCACGGAATCTAGCGCAGCTCTCCAATACCTGAAGAACTTTACATAAAAGGTGTGATTTTGAATTGTGAGAAACCAAACAAAAATATACATAATCATATTGCTAACCGGAAAAACATAAAATGATAAAAATAATATGTTAGGTTAGTTTCGAGTTTAGAGGGTAGGTGAGGTTGGATTAGGTTTTGTTGTTTGTTCTTTTTTTTAACTTTCCTTTAATGTTCTTTTTTTTCATGGAACCAATCATATAATAAATAAACAAGAAGTTAGTTACCAGCTCCTGGCACACCCGATGCCCCATCTGCTGAGCAATCTGCAAAGGGGTATGCCCCCTTTGATCCCTGGCAGCCGTGCTGGCCCCCGCGCGCAGTAGTAGCCTGAGGGGCTCCGGCCGGTCTGCCAGAGCGCACAGGTGGGCGGCCGTGAGCCCCGCCGAAGTGGCCTTCTCCAACAGTCCGGGACCCCCATTCTGGAGGAGCAGGTCCACTAGGGGCAGGCGGGACCCGTCGCCCATCTCGCGCACCACCGCCAGGTGGAGGGCCGTCTCGTTGCAGTCCTGGAGATTTAAAAAACAAATTTATAAAATGAAAGGTCACATTTTAATGTTCATTTGATGAGCTGGATAAAAAACAAGTAAAACGCGCACAAGCTGTTTTTGCTCCCATCGTCTTTTTAGTATCTCTAATCCCTTCTTTATCTTTGTAGGTTTTACAGAGACAGAGCTAAACTCAAAAGTTTGAATACTAGTTACAAGTAAATATTATGCATTTAAATCATTTTTAACATGCTTTAACCAAAACTACAATTTTCACCATAAGCTGTTATTGCATTCAGATGCTCGATTGTTTTCCTCTTTATTTTTATGTTGGTCTACTCACGGAGCTGGGCATGATGGCCTGCAAGTCAGCACCCTCACCCATGCCCTGCAGCAGCTGTAGCAACTCCCCATTGTTGACGGCATGCTCCACCTCGCCGGACCTCTCCTCAGGGTTGGCGCACGTCCGCAGCACCCATCGGCGCTCTACATACTTGCTGCGTATGAACTGCAGACGTTCTTCCCTAGAATAAAACCAAAACTATTATTTTAAATTTTGAAACGTTAGAACCATTCAACCAGTTAGAATCAGAAACCAGTCACATATGGCATGGAAGCTTGCCGACTGCCACCGTGGTACGAACAAACCGTATGGTTCTATGGTTAGAACACCCACTGTCTAATAAGGCAGATAACTTAACATGTACAAAGACAAAATTAAAGTAATAAATGCCCGAGTTGCCAGCAATTCATCTAAAGTAGCTATCCCAAGCGTGGGTCGGTAGCAATCTGGACTGAAATTGAATTTACTAATGGGCAAGGAACTGAATTTACTACTAAATGAAACACTTGTAAATATTTCAAATAGGAGACTTTGGTTTGAGACATCGGCGATGCAGTATCCTCAAGGTGCAGGTTATGGCTTGTAGAATATGGTATATGGAATACGGTGGCATGATATTTACGTAAATTCAAATTTGATTACTATCGTACAGCGCCCTTGAGGTGATTTTGCAAAAAAACGGCGCTATACAAATCATCCAAATATTATTTAGTTATTTATTTATTTATTTAACGCCCAGAGGGCTTTTACATGGTTGGTAGTATAATTTTATTTTGACAGATACTTTGAAACATTATAATTATTATTAAATGTCATCATATCATTTTCTCCTATACGCGTTCGATACAAGTGACACAGTGAAAATTTTTGAAGAATAGTTAAGACTGATGCTCTTTTTCTGCCAGAGGTCTGAGTCTAAGATTAAAAAAACTTTATAATTCTTTTACGGAATAATAAGTTGCAAAATAAAATATATAATTAAAAATAATTATAATAAAATAATAATACAGAGTTAGTGGACATTTTAAATTTATCTCTAAACAAATACAAAATTTTGTTACAGAGGCAGTTCAGTTATGTTATATTATATATATATATATATATTATATTATATATATTAAATATATTATAAATATATTATAAATATATTATATTATAAATATTAAACTGTATAGTTTGGCGGTCCGTCCTCTCTGCCTACTCCTGCGGTAAAACGGCGTGATGGTTAGTTAGTTAGTTATAATTATTGACTTCGTATAAGTATTAACTGTGTATAAAGGGTGTCAACAAACAGTTTTGGTTGCTCTTCACTTCCTAACTTTGTCGTATTAAGGTTTTAAAGAAAAATCTATTTTCAACATTAAAAATTAAACAAACTTTATCATTTGCCCTATATTAATATTTCTTGCAAAATTCAATGACCTAGCCTATTGGGCCCATTTAAAGCCCTAGTCCAGGGAAATGAAATATTAGATTGTAATAATTCAGAAACCATAAGATATAATTATCACAATTTAGGCAAAAATTATTTACGAACCCATCAATCATTTTTGGGTATGTTTTTCATACAGGTTGTGTCATTTTTTGATGACTGAAATTTATTTATTTATAATCTATCCCAACTAATGGAGAGCGGTAATGCATGTTTTATCGTGGACACTCGTAAAAGATAAAGTAACAATAAATCATAATAAAAACCTGTTATCAAATTAAGGTGTTATAAATAAATGGTTAGAAAAACGGGCTAAATCATTTTATTACAATTGTTAAACAAGGTTGTCAGAAAGAGATTGCCACCGGGTATAAATCTACCTTTATACAATTACTAAAATCCATATTAGGTGTCATTAACTCTTGGAATGCCAATGCAAAATTGTCGCCGTCCGCCAGCGCATTCTAGTTTTTTTTCAAAATGATACTTTTAAAAATTATACCATCTAACCAGATAATTTTTTTTTTTTTTTTAAAAGAATGACAAACATTCCCGGGTTACGAATAACCTGACAATATTTGAAAATCTCCTACTACCACCACAGTAAGCTGAAAATGTTGCTTGTGTTGTGATGGAGGACTTAGCCAGCCGAGGAATTGAACACACTACGCCCGAGTGAGACCCAAGCGCGATGTCAACTCGGCCACCGACCGGACAAAAATAATGTGTTTATATGTTGATTAAAAAAAAAAAGTATGTAATCTACCATAAATAGTTTCCCCAAAATAGCTCAGAGAAATGATTACAGTTAGTAGAACCCCGTTTATTCGAACCCCGATAATTCGAAAAAACGCATAATTCGAAATTAATTAATTGCCCCCATCGATGTGCCTACGTATCCATATGGAGAGATTAAATAAATAAAATTCCAGAAGGTTTACCTTTTCCAAAGTGGTTTTTATAATAATATACACAGAATGAATATAAATAAATAAAAATAAGATGAGTGTTTTTTTTTGTTTTTCTTGAAAAGAAAAAAAAATTATTTTACAATTCGTAAGACAATGCACTAAATAGGCGCTACAAATTTATAAAAAATTTGAGTATTAACTATTCAAAGAATTAAAAATATACAACAAACAATTAAGTGGATATTTCAAAACTCCGAAATGAACATCACTTCAGAATAAAAATGAAGAAGAGAATGGAGCTGAAAATAGTAAAGTTGATCTAATAAATCCAAACTGAGAAAGCTGTGCAAACTTCATGATGCCAGATCTCACTGTTTGAGAGTTTGTACTGCTTCAGATATCGCACTAACAGATATAAAAAAAATATTTTAGAAAGTAAATAATGTTAAGTTAATTGACAAACAATAAAAAAAAAAAAAAACCATGTTAAGAGATTTGAATACTACTCTACCATAGAAGCGCGTTAACTTGTGTTTGGAAGAGGAGTGCACAGTACATTATTGTAATAATAAACACGGCAGGTCTGAGAGTTGGTGTGATAGCAAAGTGAAAAAGTTAAATTCCCGGACGTGTCGTTAACATTTTTCTTCACTGCGTGTTTTTCTAATACATTATTTGATTGTTTCATATTATTAATTGTGTTAATTGCAGAGTTGTTTTGGGCTGCAGCCTGCGGGGTTAGTGATAGCCAACCTCCGATAGGAGAGGGCATCAGAAAGAGAAGAATATACTTAATATAATATTAATAGATGTAATGAATCGTACATGGTGCTCTCGGGGGTGGGTTTCTCCCCCTCCTGCAGGGTGCGCTCCATGACCTCGTTGAAGGCCTGGTTGCCGACGTGGCGCGCCAGCAGCAGCTGCGACGTGGTGAGGCGATCCAGCGTCAGGGATTGGATGCGGGAGATGTGCACTCCGAGGTCGCGGTGGACGCCCGAGCACTCAATGCAAATGATAATGCCGAAGTTGGTGGATAACCAGGTGGCATCTGAAAGAATGGTAAAATCATTAAGAGTTATAAATCACTGATGCGATTAACAAATCGGATGAATGGATGTATTATTTTAACCTTTCTGCTTTGAAAACTGAATAGAGGACAAAATCAGAATCGATTGCGATAATAACACTTTATTTCATGAAAGTAGCCTCCCTGACTGTTTAGAAAACAGTTTGTTTGTGTGTTCTTAAGAAAACATTCTAACCTTTTAGCATTTTATCATTTTATTTGCATGTCAAAATTAAATTTGAATTTTTAAAGGAGTATCAAGGTGATTATTTCTTTGTAAAAGTCTTTTGTTTATTTTTTTTCGTGTAGGGTATATTCGGGTTTATGTAGAAATAATAAAACCAGTTTATAATATTTGTATAGATATTTTTTTTGACAGTTGTTGTTTTCCAAACGGGATTATTTTATTTTATAAAGTCAGCTCTTCTTGCGAAACGACTTACGAAAACATTAAACATGAAATATATTTATATGAAAAATAAAATATATTATCTGGTAAACAGAAAACAATCATCAATTTTATTTCAATATTTGAACACATCATTTCACGCAGTTCTGCAAATTCTCACAAAGAACCCAAATCACATTTGATTCACGAATAGCGCCATTTTAAATTTGAACGATCATACTGTTATGCTTGACAGCTGATCAGTATTTTATCAAACGTTAAAATGGGCTGAGAATAACGGGAACCGTGTTGTTTCTTATAGGTAGGTTAAAAGATAAATTAAATTTAAATTGTTTCTTCGGGTGATTCGACTAATTTTAAAGTATCCTTGAGGTCACCTTATAAAAAAACAGCCCTAAAGTTATCCGCTTCATATTTTAAGCCAATGTTATCCTCTTCTTCACTAAAAACTAGAACTCTTACATTGGGTTTGGTCAGGTTAGGTTAGGTTCATACGTGTTTAGAATTAATTTAAGAACAAACCATTGGTAGATCCGCAGTCACAGCAAGCGTGGTTACCAGGCAGCCTCAGCACGGCCCTGATGATAGCTTGGTGCAGATCCAGCAAGGAGTGGCCCCCCTCACCCTCACCCGCGCCCTCTCCCTCCCCCTCACGGAAGGCCCGGCGCAGTGCCCCATCCTTGCAGTTCACCAGCACCGACATCCAGGCGCGCTGGTCATTCTCATCCTCGGCTTGGAAGTGGTACGTCCGGTTGTCTGCAATGGTCCAAGTACTATCAGAGAATGCCTCAACAGTTGCTTTCATTTTATTTTCACTTAACTCTTTTTCAGACAATGGTTCTCTTTGACAATATTTTTTAAATACAACTGTTTCATATTACAAAGTCTCCGGATTGGAAGTGGTGTCCTATAGTCTGCATTGGTCATCGCACTATCATAAAATACCTCAATAGATGTTAAAATCCATACCCCGCTCAACAAATTAAGTCAGAAATCCACCCTATGAAATTTTTATTTGAATCCTGTGTCGGTTGATCACATACGTATCAGTGGCGGTCCGTGACTTTTCAGTGAGCCGGATTGGTAAGATTAACAAAAATACACCATTATTGATGTTGTTGAAGCTGAAAATATTTTGGGAAGCGCTGCATCCCCAAACTGAAAAATCTGCATCCCTAAAATAGAAATTTTGAAGATAAAAAAAATATATTCAATTTTTTTAATATATTTTTTCTTTTTCTTTTTTAAAACAAATATATTTTATTCTAATTTGTAACAGAAGAATTTCCAGTTACTAGGTTCAACTAAATGTAAGCATTTAAAAAGTTTTAACTACTGTACAGAGTCAGTAAGAAATTAAATTTACAACAACACAAGAAAGCAATCAAGTACATATAAAAGACAAAAGTGATTAGAGTCTTCAGCTTACATGATACAAGGTCAAAGCCTCGCTTGTCATCGGAAACAACTTTGATCTGGCATGTCAGTAGGTTGACTCTTGTGGGTGGTTTGGATTCAACTGCGTGGAATATATCTAAATAGCCTTCTGCCGTCACTCGGCATCTGAAAAATCATATAGTTTCAAATTAATAATATTACAAAATGAAAAAATGGTGGCATTAATAGTTATTAAAGTATCAAGATACATTGCAAGAATGGAAGTAAGTCGAGCACCAAAGAGGTTTCTTTATAATAAACCTGCAAGATGAAGGTGTGCCGGGAGGTTTGGATGACTAGATGATGTGGAGGTAAACACCACATTTTTAAGTAAAAACATAGTATAAATAACATAAAGTTTAAAGTACAGAGATTTCAGAATTTTTTCCTCACTATCTAGAGTGAATAAAAATTTTCGATTTTCATTATCAAATTGCTGGTAGAACTGGCTTGGCATGTTATTTTTTTTTGGATTTTAGCTACTAGTTTAGGCGGTAGCCATTTTTATGTTTTGACAGATTATTTTTGTGTTTAATCTCGATTAAACACATTTTTTCTCCCAATATTTTTGTGATTGATTGTGAAGATTTGAAGGTATTTTTTGAATGTTTAATTTTTAAGCATTTTCTTTTTGAATTTACTAAAATTTTATATTGTTGGTATTCAGTGTATTTGTCATTTCATGTGAAGCACACACTCCGAGACCTTAATGATCTTTCAAATGAAAGTAGTAATAACTTCTAAGCTATTGCAAAAAAAAAATACAACATTTTTCAAATAACTAATTGTTATCAAGCATCAACTGTGTTGTATCACTGCCAGTTTTAATTCAGGTCTGGAAGGGTTAAGGTGGTCAATGTATGAATGGATAGTGTTTGAATGTAAAGTGTAAAGGTGATAGTGTTATAATGTGATGTTGATAGTTAGTTACCTCCTTTTCTGCCACACCCTCCTAACTTTCCCCTCGGATTTCTTCAATAAATGCCCTGTTCTTGTCACCCCGTGCTGCTTGTCCCCTTGGAGTTGATGCAAGGAATAGCCACCCACTGCGGAACCAGTCTGGAAAAAACAATTAAAAAATATTAGATTTGGTATCTGTAAAAAAATAAAATATAGTCTAGTTGCAAAATATTTTCAAATTTTTAGTAAGATATTAATTTCATTTATTGGCAATAGAGGTCAGCATTATGTGCATATTTATAGTTATATCGATTAACACGTTGAACGCCATGTAGGTCACCGGTGACCTCATAACGAAAATCGTTATTTTCTCCCATAGCGCCATGACGGTCACCGGTGACCGCAGTTAATTTTCTTGATTTTTATGAAAAATGTTGGTAAAAAAAAAAGGAATACTATTTGATGGTCGCCGATGCCATCTTAGTATTTTTTTTTTTCAAATTTAAAATGGTAATGTTTCTTCATTTCCACAATGGCATGGTGTTAACCATGTTTTTAATAATGTTTCATGTAATAAAAATGAATATCGATATTTCAATATGTTGGGGCTAAATGCTAGAAGTGCCTATGTCATATTTGTAAAAAAAATCTTAAACAATATTTTCACCATGTATTAGATAGTTCATAATTTCATTAATTAAGAGCATCTGACAAAGGAATTCATATCATTCAAATAACGAAAGTTTTAGGACGGGTTGTTTCGGAGAATTTGAACAATTCATCAAATTTCAACGTTCATTTACAGGTTCTGTGAAAGTTCTATTCAAATTCTGTTATTATATCATTATAGGCTAGTTGCTTGACAGATCTGAAATAAAAACAGAACTTGAAAAAATCTTTCACAGAACCTGAAAATGAACGTTGAAATTTGATGAATTGTTCAAATTCTCCGACACAACCCGTCCTTAGAGTACTTTCTGGTACCTAAATCATTTTATCAAAAACTGACATAGGCACTTCTAGCATTAACCCACAGATATAAATTCCCTCCTAACGGACTAAGATGTTGTTTACAAATTATCAGGCAATTTTTCATTTCTTTCTCTTCCATCGTAATCAATCACAATAAAAACATCTTAGTCAGTTGGAGCGGATAGTTTTTGGATAAATTTAATGTCAGTTTCATTGTAATTTCTTTACATTTTTTTAACAAATTCAAACAAGTCTTTTGAAGTTTTTCCTGAGAATCACAAGACGCCATTTTACAACAGAACCTTCATTAGGTACCAGTAATCTTTTCAGTTAGAATAATATAATATATGATCTGTGGTAGCAATTTTTCAACATTGGATGATCAAGAAAATGTTCAGAATAAACCTATAAATTGCCGTTATTTTTTCCCCTTTAGTACTGAAACAAAAAGACTAAGCCCCTTATTTAAAAGAATTGTAAATATATAGACTTATGAATTATTCATATATTGGTTAAAACAGCCTTAAACCAAGGCCTTGTGACAAATCACATTTCGTCACAGGTAAATTAGTGTTATAAAATTAGCATATCCCGCAGTGTGCACCCAAATACAAAGAAATTGTTGGCAGGCGTAGGTTGCAAGGAAAGAAGTGAGAAATTCGGGGTAGAGCGACAGGTCTTACGAGCTCAGGAAGGAGGATAATCAAGACCGAGGGAGGAAAGAGAAGAGTCAAGACCGAGACGGAAGTGGTGGTGGAACACTAAGTACGAGTTCCTCGCCCGGCGGCGTAATGCTGGGCGGTGGATGAAGAAGTGAAGTTGAATTTTAGATGTGTGTCTCATCGGAGACGTCAACTGGGCGTGAACTGAAGAAAGTGCGGTGACCAGACGCGGCCAATGGCCAAAGTGCGAAGTATGAAGGTGCTGGAGCTGGAGACTTAGCTAGGAGGACCTAAGCAGCTTAACTGCAGAAGTTTCCATTAGAAGCGGACCCCGACATTACTAAAGCCCAAACAGTGATAACAAGGCGGTTACGATGAACAATATGTGCGTTTAATTAACAATGACGATATGAACAAAGGAGAATTAACCCCAAACCATGTGATAACTAGTTAAGATTTAGATATAAGTAGACCTAAGCATAATTAAGATTTAGATATATCTGTAAAAGATTGTGTCAAATCTAATTAAAATCAATGTACTTATTAGATCTTTATAATTAAAATTCACCTCCCTTGTCCCCACCCAAGCGATCCGAATTGGTGAGAAGGCAGAATGGCAGAATAAAATGGCAGATAGAAATATTATTCTGAGCTATTTTCCGGAGATGTAAACAGATATGTTACAGCGGGCTTAATCATGCCAACATTGAACTGGCGTGAAGAATCTAACTAAGACGGTAATATGATAAGATAGTGACCTCCTTGTCAGGTGGCGCAGCCGCCCTCAACGTAGCCCTCAGCTCGGCAAGCCGGCGCCGCTCCTCGTCCTGCTGCTGTCGGATCTTCTGCAGGCGTACGCTCAGGTCGGCCACATAGCTGCCAAAGTGCTCAATAGTCTTCAACCCATCCTGGAAGTAGTTGGTCTGGGCGTGGTAATACTCCACCAGATGTTGCAGCAACTCGATTCCCTTCTTCGTCTTGATCTCGTTGAACTTTATCAGGTACTGAAACAGGAAACGAAATTTTCATCAATTATTTGAAAAAATAATATCTAGTGTCTGCAAGAAATCCCATACACAAGGCCCTGTTAGCATGAACACAAGATTTGATCGATTTTGTCAGTAACTTGTTTTCGTTCCCGAGATCACTAACGAGCAAACAACTGTTCATGTCGACTAAATGTGCCTAATATAGTAAAGTAGATAAAATTTTATTGATGTAATCATGATAGGGGGTCAGATATATGTTAGTTAATTAAAATTACAAACTATTGAAAGCTAGTGGTACTATGGCCTCTACATTTGGGGAATATTGTGAGGCTGAAGGAGTAGGGGAGAGAAGGAAAAGGAAAGAGGAAGTTTGGAAAGGGATAGGAATGGACGAATAAAATTTATAAAACAATCTGAAATTTCCCTTTTTTTTTGTCGCCAACACAACATATTCGTAAACTTTTCTATTTTCGTTGGTGTTGGTCTCTCACCAATTAATAGGTAACTATATTCCAATCTGAAGGATCTACGAGATGCAAATATACCTACTTTATTTATTGAAATCCTACAATAATACATGAAAAGCAATTTTTTATTGTTTTCGTGGGAGTTTGGGCCAAGAAAATGAAGCTTATCGCTCTGCCACAATATAGCACAATATATTATAGAGATAGTTGGTTCGTAGAAGAGAGGCAAAACAAACTCATTCACCCAAAAAACCAGTTAATGAATCATCTTCATAATATTTCATTTAAAAAAAACATAAACCTGACCCCTGCTTAATTTATTACATGAGTCATATCATAATATGCGAGTTGGTTAAAAATCGTTTGTGAATCAATAGGAAAAAAACAATGAGCACGAAAATCCCGCAAAAAAATTAAAAATAAAATATTTCGAAAACTTTAAGCTGGGTCCAGACATGTTCTTTTGTCCGTACCGTACCTCCGTTTCGTATCAGCGTCGCGATCAAGAACGCTAGTTTGGACGCCCGTTCGGTACGGTACGGTGGTACGGCGTCTCGATACGGATAGAGGTACGCTCCGATCCATCGCGAGTCGGTTTTTCGACCCGTTCAAAGGCGATACGGTACGGGTCTGCGCCAGTCTGGACGTGTTCGCGGCGTGCGACATCTTTCTCTGTTTTTGAACAATTCTAACTCCCACCAACGTCGCCTTTTTTGTTTTTTTTTTCGTTATATTATTGTGAATAACAATGAAGGACGCGCAAGCAATCGTAAAATTCTCAAACACTTCCACAGTCGACGACATGGTGGGAGGAAATGAACACGCGATGATCGGAGCGACGTTACGGAGATACGGGCTCTTGATCGCGACGCGGATACGAAACGGAGGTACGGTACGGACAAAAGATGATGCGTCCAGAGTTTTTGGATCGCGACGCTGGTACGAAACGGAGGTACGGTACGGACAAAAGAACATGTCTGGACCCAGCTATATGCACCTACGCCTACCGAGTATTTGGTAAAGGCGTACCGCTGATAGCTCCGTTGCTACCTCTCCCTCTTTCTCATGAAGGTTGCACGTAACTGAAAGAGAAACTACAGCGGAGCTCTCAGTGGCAGAATCGTATGACTAACCGCTAAGGCTGAATGGGTTATCAACATAGAATATCTTTTTATTGAATAGTTATCAAGTATTAGTTATAATGTCACTATTATTAGTGAGTGTACTGTATCTATCAGAGAAAGAAACGTATATCCAGTACCCAAAGTGTAACACACCGAAACCAAGCGATAATCAACTAAATTTGATATTATGAATACACAGTAAAGCCTGTGACAGACTACGCTATAAGCGCGCTATATTTGCGTGGCTTGGCCTATTTCAGCATATCGCTCGCCATACATTCCCATTGGTAGTGTATGGCGAGCGATACGCTGAAATAAGCCAAGCCATGATTCGTATACCGTAAACTATTATACTTTTTATAAACTACTTGCGTTACTACTCAAATGCTCCATAGCACATGATGGAAATTCCGTAAACATTTAAAAACAAATTTTATAATTTACATATTTACTATATCCCAGGCACAAATGGATTCAACATCTAGACAAGATAAAAAGATAAG
Organism: Hesperophylax consimilis; assembly: GCF_061612785.1. Lineage (NCBI taxonomy): Eukaryota > Metazoa > Arthropoda > Insecta > Trichoptera > Limnephilidae > Hesperophylax > Hesperophylax consimilis. Next base: position 29,624,951 of record NC_142838.1, read on the forward strand.
AAACTATTAAAAAGTTAAATTCATTTTATAAAATGTGTGTAATTTCATTTATGTAATTCTCTCCGCTTGTATATAATATAATGTACGTATACATCTGCGAGCCGAACTGCAGAACCGAACCTGAACTTATGGGAAAGAAACGAAGCGACCGCAAATGGCGCGAAACGCCGCTTGCAGTTGATTCGTTCCTTTCCCGTAATTCGTGGTACGGTTCGCATTTCGGTTCGCAAATGTATACGTAACCTTACATTATACCATTCGATTTGTAATTTCTTCGAGTGTAATTTTCACGCGTAATTTCCGCCTGTGTAATTTAATCATGTATCCAAGTAGTTAAGTAGATAACAATCAAATGTTGAAAGAATATAATACTAGTAGTATTATTATACTTAGTAGATAGTCTAAGGAAGGATGTACCTACTACTTTTACATAGGAGTAGGTAAAAGTTTTTATTTACATTATTTATTTGGGGCAGAAGTTGAACACGCCAAACTATTGCCACTTTACAGCACGACAACATAACAACATAGTTCCGACAGGGCCTGTTTTCTAAGTACATATATCATTTGTAAATTTTGTATGTAAAACTGTATGGCTAACGATCTTTAAGGCGAAGCTTAATGCTAAATCAATATTTTGATTAAACTTTATAACGAATTGGTGTACATTATGAATACCAAAAAATATGCTTTAGATAAATTGAAGGTTTTCCTATCGTTTCGCTTGAGTAGAATACAAATAATATTAATCAATAAAAAATATGAATCTAAACTACTAAAAAACATATTTTTTCAATATAAATGTATGAACGCGTAAAGGAAACAACTTTTAAAAAATACAGTATTATAGCTAAGATTATCTGTGACAGTTTCACTTCATTAACTTTTTTGCTTTCTTATAAAATTATTTACAAAATAAATAAAAACCAGTTTTGTGCATGAAATCGAATGTTTCTAGATTCCGTTTGTCAAGCGATTTTAATGCCTATTACCTACAATATAAGGTATACCAAGAATATGCACATTTTTGGCTTGTCTTCCTCTTAATATGTTACGCTCTATTTTCCACGGCTGCCGCCTAGTGGGAAAACTTTCACGATATAAAACTTCAAATTAAAATCCTTAACAAAGGAAAAATCACTTTTAAATCATGACAGTGTTAAAAAATACGAAAACTTCGAAGAAATGTTTTATAATCCATCCTCCTTAAATTATGTTTCCAAAATGGCTTTAGATTTTTAAATGTAGGTTACATTACTTTAGCGAGATAACAAAATAAAATGTATAAAAAAAGCGTTGTTTTTCGAAGCTGTGTCAGTGAATCGTGGAATAAATCTGAAAATATAAACGAATAACATCATTTAAATATGAATTATATCTTTGAGCTAATGGTTTATTGAAAACGTATATTTTAAATTGTCTAATTAAGTAGTCAAGTAAAAGAGAAAACATTCATAAAGTTTTCATCGTTTTGCTATTATCACTGTTCACTGCTCGAAGTGAGACTAATAAATTTAACAGCAAGAGCTTAAATTTTAATGGCCTCTACTGATTATTTCCATCTCGTTAAATATTTAAGGACGTTATCCTGTTCAAATTTAACTCTAGACGATGAAAATTATAGTGGCAACAAGTAAAAATGTTCACTTTCGTAATGGGCTAAAATAATTCGATGAAAATTAGTTACAGCACCTTTTTAAGAAGCCAAAGCAAGGGAGGGAAAGCTTTCTGACAGAGTTTTACAAAATTCTAAGCGAAAAGTGTGAGTTATGACAATTGCCATCAAATGAAAATTAATCAAGTCCAACCAATCCCCTTTCTCGTGTAGCCCATTAAAAGATAAAGAAAATTAGTTATAGTTACGCCAAGCCTAAAGAATTTGCTAAAAAATTGAAATATAAAACTTCTAAAATAAGGGACACAGGATTATTGCTACGTTCAAATTCTTCGTGGATCATTTGTCAAACACATATTCCTTTGATTTGTTTGAGAATGTGTGCCTATCTGCCTTAATATGAAGTTAATGCGTAGGAGAAAACTAAAAGGGTTTTTTTAGTCAAATAACTACATTCCGCATAAAATGGAAAGATGATAAGCCGACCCTCACTATCATCTCCAACTATCAAAACTTTTAAAGAGCAATAAGCCACTTGATAAAAAGATCCATGCATGCTTGGAATGTTTGGTTACATTCAATGCTTCAATGAAGGAGCTTTTTACGAATGGTTGTGTATGACCAGGCTCGTTGTTCGGAAGTAAGTCTTTGGGAGGACATTTTTCATTTCCCGGGTGTAATGGGAAGACGAGGAAATGTCCGGGTTCCTAATGAAATTTTCTGCCAGATCGTAATTCAAGGCGCCTGCGAACGCATTCCGAATAACCTCATTTGACGGGATAGAAATAAATCTATTTTGCAAAAAAATCGCAAATATAAATGCGCATATTTTTTTTTTGAGATTGTAATCCAAAAAAGGGGGAACAAATATATTTTTTGATTATTTTTTTTGTAGATAATATTCTACGCCTTTAGTTTTGGAACAGGGCGTTTTAATGAAGAAATTAAAACGTTAATTAAAAAGTACATCTATTCCTAATGTTTTACCCCCTTATAATGCGCGTGTTTTACATTTTGGTTTGGTTTTCATTTGTGTAGGGTTTAAAACACGTTTATTGGTAAGGCCCAAATTCTTAATTTGTATTGCTTACCTTTTATTAAAAATAATTATAATGTATTGGTCACAATGAAACAGACATTTGCCTAGTATAGTGATTCAATGTATCAATTTCTTGTAAATGTCTACTTAAAAAAAAAAAATTATAAAAACCACTTTATTTTAGATTCTTAGCCAAGTTGTATCGGGAACAGTCGTGCCTTCTTCAGGACAGTACAATAACTAAATTAAACACATACATGTAACAATTTGCTCCATTGATCATTGTTTCAGACAGCCTTGGGGTGTCCATCATCAGGGGAGACAAGATAAGATAGTCTATCGAAAATATTCTTCAAATATGATGATAAATTATTAAATTTGACCTAAAAAATAAATAACTCTGATGAAGAGAGTATAACAGTAATAATGAATATGATATTGGATTCTCTCTTTTATGGTCGCCAATTCACCACAAACTTCGCTCTCGCATTTTGAATGGTCCTCATAAGGAGGTCAATGGGCCAAAAGTATTAAAACAAATTAAACATCAAATGAAATACAGAAACAGCGGATTAACATGTGTACGGGCGGAAACTAAATCATTAATCATCGCTAATACACCTTCAATTGACAGGGGATATGTTAAAACAGTGTAACATTTACACAACGTACAAATCGTCATCACAGGGATGGCGAACCTTTTATCCTATGCTACTACGTGTTGTGAATTTCTTTCAATCACCATTTCACAACCTTTACTTGCGTGTTTTCAAGCAGAATGCAAGGGCAAGCGCCGATTTGTCAAAATTTATTTATATATTTACAATATTACAGGTTTACATGTAATTCGTTCTAAAAGTATCCAGTATAATATAATATTATGTAGAAATATAGGAAGAGATAGATTCACCGCAAGCCTGGCATAAAATTAAACGCTTTTAAATTTGTGAGTGTCTTGTGCCCCGGTATCTTATTGTGACTAGTGATGTAATGTAAGCTACAAAACAACAAAAACTTAAAAAATATATTTGGAATATTGTTTTGATTTTCGTATTCTGACGCGCAAACATTTTTTTTAATCATCTGAAAAATCATTGATTCACTGGGAAAAAAAAGGTTCGCAATCCCTGTGTCTATCGTATTTCATGTCAACAAAACTTTAAAAGGTTGACATCATCATAATCAGTCAATTTCACAGTGAAAAATAAACCATTTCAAATGATAAAATTTATGAATGAGTAGGTAGTTATAGAATGTAAAAATAGCACGTAAATAAAAAATAAAAATACTTAATTTATCTAGTGAGTAATAGACAGAGATACCAATCGAAAATAATGTACGTACAAAATGCTTCTATTGAGTGTTTGAAAATAAACAATACGGTAGATAAAGATAAAATAAACCAAAACTGATAAAGATTAAATTATGATTCGTACAATGGAAATCTACAAGTCCATTTAAGGTGTCAGTAAAACCATAAATCAAAACGAATTCGAATAATATATTAAGTTATACCTCTGCGTATATTCTGAATTCAGATATACCCGCTAGTCGACATCAGAGCATTTATTCAACGCGAATATCTCATCGAATTCCGATATACCCGCTAGTCGACGTGAGCATTTTTCAACGCGAATATCTCATCGAATTCCGATATACCCGCTAGTCGACGTGAGCATTTATTCAACGCGAATATCTCATCGAATTCCGATATACCCGCTAGTCGACGTGAGCATTTATTCAACGCGAATATCTCATCGAATTCCGATATACCCGCTAGTCGACGTCAGAGCATTTATTCAACGCGAATATCTCATCGAATACCGATATACCCGCTAGTCGACGTCAGAGAATTTATTCAACGCGAATATCTCATCGAATTCCGATATACCCGCTAGTCGACGTCAGAGCATTTATTCAACGCGAATATCTCATCGAATACCGATATACCCGCTAGTTGACGTCAAAGCATTTATTCAACGCGAATATCACATCGAATTCCGATATACCCGCTAGTCGACGTCAGAGCATTTATTTAACGCGAATTCCGATATACCCGCTAGTCTACATCAAATCATTAATATTAACATAATCATATATTGATATACATATACAGTTGAAGACAGAAACAAGTTTTCCGAAAAACGACGTTTTGTTTATCTATGAAACCAAAAATGTATATCGCGTTATGTTTTCAAATTGTATAAAAACTTTAAAATTATTGATCTTATTCAAGTGGAATTTAAGAAAATATTATTTAAAAATATCTACTATTTTTTATGGCGTTTATCGAAAGTAGCGTAAATTGATAATGGGATGATGCGTAGTGTGTGTCCATCTCAACTATTTGAGTAACCATTTCTTAGAAGTAATTGTGTTTGTAGGTGCGGAAGCGTGTTTTGGGTCAATACCATCAGGTCAACCTACCGCCAAAACAACATGTAAACAACCCACACGCAAAATCAAATTGCCCAATAGAACTAACTATAAACACTGTAGTTGTATGTAAATGTAATTAGGGTTTAATATTAAGAAATGCTCCATTATGTGCTACACCAAGGCAAACAAAACGATTTACTATAACTACAAAATGTCTTATTCATCTCTTCAGCACATTGTTATTTCAAGAGATTTGGGAATCGCATTTGATACGCACTTAACATTTCACGTCCACATAGAAACGATATGCAACAAAGCTTTAAGAATGCTAGGATTTGTGCTAAGCAACTCCAGACATTTTTGCAGCTCGGCCGCGATTCGTGTGCTATACTATAGTTTAGTACGTAGCATTTTGGAAAGTGGTTCTGTAATATGGGGACCAATGGATTTAACTTACTCTCAAATGATAGAGAAAGTACAAAAGAAGTTTCTGAGATATTTATATCTTAGAGACTTCGGATATTATCCCTGGTTATATCCATCAGCCTTTTTGTCCGGCATGCTGGGTATTAATAGCCTCACCGATAGAAGGAAAACTGCTTTGCTGATAACAGCATATAAACTTCTAAATGGTAACGTCTGTATTCCCGATATTATAGAAAAATTTGAGTTTTATGTCCCCGACAATTATACAAGAGCGCGCAGGCACAGAACCTTTGTCGTTCCAAAATGCAGAACCAACTTACCATTAGTAATGCCGCTCGGAAAAATGATTATGTTACTAAATTACCTGTCCCCTGATATAGATATTTTCCAACTTAATATTCACCAGTTCAAAAACGCTATTATTACTTAATAAATTAAAATAAAATGTATGTTTATTATTGGTTATGTATAACTGTAAATGTGCATTTAAAATAAAATAAATAAATAAATAAATGGAATTTGTGATGAATAATTGAGCCCAAGACACACGTTGACATACTTCCTAGCTTTTGTACGTGGCTTCTTTTGATACTAAATATTAAACTACAAATACCAACTCAAGACATAACAACATTGCAAGATTTTTGTTGGAAACCCGCTGCAATGAAATTGGATAAAACCACTGCACTCTTTTTAAGTGCCACCCCATTCCACATTGATGGGATTGTCATATCGACTGTGACTGTGACTATGACTGGTTTAGTAAAATCCTTCAATCCACAAAATGAAAACTTTACAGGAGACGAAAAAGGCGAATATTTACGGAACTAATTGTAAAATCTTGAATTTTATATAAAAGTGGTTATTTGTTTTTTTTTTTTTTTTTCAATTTTGCAATTCTATTTACAATTTTGAAAAATTTGACGGTTGAGTAATTTCATGTAAGATTTTCTCGAAATAATCTTAAAAAAATTACGCATACATTTACTTTTTAGTGTTAAAAATGCCTTAATTAGCCAAAATTACTTTACCATGTTGTTTTTCGAAAACTATTCCAAGTGAAACCACTGAAAAGTGACATTCCCAATGGCTTGAATGGTTTTACCAAAACACAGTCGATATAATACTTTACAAAAAATATATGCAAAATATACGCAAAATAGGGTTCCATGATAACTCCTCAAAATGACAATTCAACACACCTTCGAAAGTTGATATAAAGTCATTAAAAGTGATGAAACAAAAACTAGGTTAAATTGTTACATATGTAACCTATTTAGCCTAGTTTTTGTTTCGTCACTTTTCATAACTTTATAACACTTTTTATAGATGTGTTGAATCATCATTTTGATGAGATATCCGGTCACCGTAAAATATTTATAAATTTGCGCGAATTATTGAACCCTGGCCACGACCAGATAACACTAATTACGTTGGTGTAATTTTATAAAAGTCAAAACATTTGGGATCGAGTGTGAAGTTCGGCGAGCGTGCTTTCGGAGTGTCAGAACCTAAAGCCTGGAATGGACTGCCACATGATTTAAAAATGATCAACGGAATTTAGAGCAAAACTTAAAACTTATCTTTTCAAACACTCAGAGACTTTTCACCTTCATAGTAAGCGACATTGTAAATAACTATTGATAATTTCGTATTTTATTTTATTTTATCAAGTTTAATTCGAAGAACTCCATTTTAATTTGGAGTAGATTTTCTTTTTAGATTTTTAAGGTCATTTCATAATAATTCTACCGTCCTAAAATTGAACAGTAAAAATATTAATATTTAAAATAAAACTACTTTTGCCACTAATCTGCAATATCAGTAGTAATGGCGGGTAAAATAGCAAATATAAAATCATGCAATGTCCAGTGTTTTTTTATATAGTAACCTCTGCGTGCAAAGTCCTATCTTCTCAAAGTTTAAACTTTCTAATAAATGAGACCTGTAAGTTAAGTATGTTTTCTTTATTTGTTTTTAAATAATAAAATTAGATAGAGCTTAGGAAACTATAATTGTGCAGCACCTTTGGAGAGATTTTTCTAAAAACGGCGCTATACAAATGATCAAATTATTATTATGTACTTGGCATCGAATACCTGCTAATCTATATAGAAAAATTACAGATGAATTACTCTGAATGCTAGATCAGAGACTTCCAGAGGGAAGACTTTCAGTTAGCCGACCCAGACAAAGCCCAGAGACTGCGCGAGGAAAGACTGGGATAGAGGTGGAGGTGTCTTGTTGATGTATTTTCTTACCTCGCACATTTGCAGCTGAAACAACCGCCTTTCCTTCTCCATTTCGTCTGCTATCTCCGCTGAAGTCACCTCACTTCTGATGAGCCCAGCATCCCTAGCCTGCGATTTCTTTTCCTTCTCTATCTTCACATATTTGGAGTCGTAATCCTTTGAGGCCTTATCGAACGGTCTCTTGAGGTCTCCTTTGACCCCCTTGAGCTCCCCTTTGAGCAAAGCATCAACGGGGAACATTACGATGTTGTTTATGTTCTGCATCTGTGGAAAAGAAAAAGGTACCAAGTTAGCGGAAGTGGAACTGAAAATATTGTTGAACTCCCTCAAGGAAAAAAGTTTGCCGACAATATGTTAAAAGAAAAACTGCGTTAATAAGTTATAAACAAAGTGACAAATAATTATGAAAGTTTTACAGAATAAACAAGCCGCTAGCTTTGTTTATTGACACGGCTTGGATTTCGGGCGCGACAGTCCGTAGCGTAATGGTCTAAATCAGAGGTTCCCAAAGTGGTCTATATGGACCCCCAGGGGGTCCATATCGGCTTGCTGAGGGTCTATGTCAGCGAGAAATTTGGGGGTCCACGAGATTCAAATGGCGGTACATACGAGCGGACCCCCATTTACCCCAACTCAATATTTAGGAGTTCCGTAAATAACACAATACACCTAACACAAATAGCATAGTTTACGTAATCATAATAATAATAATAATAGACTGAGAAATTACTCATTTGATATTTGCATGTTTATATATCGTAAAGTTGTTTATTGAGGTATATAAATAGAGTCTACGTTCTTTTTCTCGTCAGAATTAATATATTGAACCAAAACATTGCACATTGGAAGCCGCGAATTTTCCTAGTTGTTTTTGAAAAGCGTTCAGGGTAATAATGATGTTGAAGAATCGGATATCATATGACAAGAAGAACTGATCGGAATAAGCGCTAACAAAGAACTTAAGGGGCAGTTCTGTAGGGCCAGCTACGGAAAGAAATTTCCGTTGCTTATCCTGCTCCATTTTCATTTGGTGTAATACCTCACAAGGGCGCCACTATCTGCACAATGCAAAAACAGAGGAACCATATCGCCACCCGGTTGTAGGGCAGGCAAGGGAAGGGAATCTTTTTACGAAAAAAAATAAATGATTATCACATGGGACGTTAACAGTTTTAGGAAAATTCAATATTCGGCAGGCAGGGAAGAAAAAAAATTTGGTAAGTGGTCTACTGGGCAAAAAAGTTTGGGAACTTCTGGTCTAAATACAGGTCGCTTGTAGTAAAAAAACGCACATGTGAATGGCCAACGCCAACTCCCACAACATAAAAGTTTAGTGTCGATGCCGGATATTTTACGCTCATGTATGTGCGGCTTTAGTTATATATTAGGTATTTTAATCAAGGGTTATTTTTAGTGGGTATTCTTGGGAATTTCAACCAATTATATAATTAAAGAGAAAATTCAACGCAGTGTTGAATAATATGGTCGTTCAGGCAGGATACCGAATAGTAGCCAGGAATGGATTACATCTTTACTTGAAAGAGATGCCGTTAGAAATAAATAGAAAATACAATTGAGACGGAGGCAAAGAACCGCAAGAAATATCCCGCTAATTCATTACTTCTCTAAATACTCCTAGTATAAAATAAAGTCGCTATCCACGACTGTCTGTTTGTGCGCTTAGTTCTTCTAAACTAAGCAGCAGAATTTGATAGGATTTTTACTATCAATTAGAGAATTTATTAATAATATATAACATGCATGTATTATTTATATACAGGGTGTATCGGCAAGTACCCGACAAACTTTAACCAGCTATTCCTCAGCACATTTGGAGAAAAAAATATTATGGGCGCTTTTCTGTCCGGTAACATTTTTTTTCCATTAAAAACAAAAAATAAATAAAAAATCCACACTCCGTCACTGTCATTTGCATTGTATCTCGTGTTCAGCAGCTGTTATTAGCAAGTGTGTCAAAAAGTGTCCTCGCTTTTTCGTACACACTAAATAATAATAGTTAAAAATGAGACGAATGGTGCCGTGCCATTTCGTTGTGATTGTAAAAGCGCGCCAACGTAGGTACGTACGTACATTATTCAACGAAACTCGAACAAAATATTGCCAAACGGGTTTTCAAACATTGACAAAGGATAAAACATTGGTGACATGTGGTGAAAATATGAATAGTAATTTTTTTATTAAAAAAAAATGTTACCGGACAGCAAAGTGCCCATCACATTTTTTACTCCAAATGTGCTAAGGAATAGCTGGTTAAAGTTTGTCGGGTACGTGCCGATACACCCTGTATAATACATGCATATTATATTTATAGAAAGTAGAGAAAACTCGAAGTTTTGTAATAAAGTGGTAAAATTTTTTTTTCGGGAGATTTCATTGCTAACGCTGACTAAACCTTATGAGATACATCAAAATAATGTTCTACAGAATTGTATATCTTGTGCAGGCCTACAGAAAAGTCCGCGGAGGTATATGTCTATCTCTTAAGGATAACCCCCAACGCCGGATACACGTCAACTGGTTAAATTATAATTGACAGGTTGTGTGGGTACTAGGTACAGCAGTCCGCAGTTGGCAGGGTTGAAAGCTCGTGAATAATGCAGCAAAGTAAAGACGGCCTCTTTGAGGCTCCCGGTACATAAATGGTGCACTAGTTTGTTGTATTGCTGTATCGGTACAAATGGAACGGACGCAGGCGGGTGCGGTGGCGGTAATGTTATGTAATGTCATGCGACTGTGGCTTCGATTGTGGCTTCGACAGTGGCATTGGCTGTATATCAATTGTGGCATCAACTGTGGCATCGACTGTGACATCGGCCAATGCAGCCAAACCACGGGATCACCGCATATTGTTACAATTTACCGCATTATCGTTCGATTTCTGGGAAAAATCAATCATTTGTCATCGATTGCGGAGATTTAAACATAAACACAATATCGTGTGCTGTTTCTACCGGTTTAAAGAAAAAAAACATACCGCACAAGAGGTTAAATAATCTTCTGTCATCGATTGCGGAGATTCAAACATAAACACATTATCGATGTGCTATTTCCATCGATATAAAGAAAAAAACATACCGCACAAGAGGTTAAATCATTTGTCATCGATTGCGGAGATTTAAACATAAACACATTATCGATGTGCTGTTTCCACCGATATAAAGAAAAAACATACCGCACAAGAGGTTTGAATGCCCGGAGGGAATGTAAATCCATGGCATCCCCTTATCTGTGATTTATTGTGAAGGTTAAAGGAAGTTTTGGAGGTCACTCTATCCCGTTTTAAGCCCAAAATTCTCGAAAAGGGGCTAGGCTACCTAAGTATAGTAAGAATAATTGAGCTTAGTTAAAAATATTACTACAACTTTAAAAGTATGAGCAGCTACCTACTAAAAACAAAAAAAATCTCCACTAAATAAAAACAACATAAAAAAGTACTTTTAACCAAAGAGATATGTCGTTTGAGCACGTAGGTATTTCCTTCAAAAGCTGAGAACATTCCATTCTCTCGGTCTGGCTAAGTCTACTTAGAGCTACGAAAGCCTTACTCATAAAACTGTTCATTCGTTAAGTTTCCGCATTATTTCAACTTCTCAACTTGTTGGCTGGTGTCACTAGCCACTATGCTGGATTTTGCGTTAAAGGCGTCTGTACCGTCGGTAATGGAGGGTAGTAATACGGGGATACTGGTATTTTGGTGCTCCCCACCCCCCCCCCCCCCCTCGCTCCCGCCCCCTGATCGCGCCTTGCCTCAGGGCCAGGGCGGCATATTCTCGGAGGAGCTCTTCCGGCAGTGGTTAAATAAGTAGGGCGGCAAAGGGATACGCTCTCGGGAAGAAATATCAAAGTCAAAAGACCGGAAGTGTGATGGTATCGCAGCGGACGAGAAAAAGATTATTCATTTACCAAACCACTTTTGTCATTGAGGCTGTTAAATCTAGTTGGCAATTCTGAGAAGGGGCGTAAAAAATGCTGCGCTGATTCATTATGAGTCAATTTCATTTGAATTGTGATGTATCCTTCACCATTACGTCTTACGTTATCTCCTGACTGTGCACGAATTTAATACTTTAAGACAGTGTTAAGGAATAATCTATCTTCCTTTTGTATCAATGAAAAAATTATGAAAAAAAATTAAAAGCACAACAAAAAAAACTTATTCAGTAGTATTTCACAATTATTTGTGTAAAATTAATTTAATTTTTTTTCTTTATTATTATTACCTTATTTTTACTTTTCTCTTTCATATCTATTATTTTCCTATCTAATATCTGTTATATTTCCTTTTTTTGTTCAAGAGAGCTCTTTCTGAAAATTAAAAAAAAATATATATATTGTTTTTTTTTACCTTTAACTAAGTGAGTTGTAAGTTCGTTCACCTTTTTAACACAAGCGTTTGCTCATAAAAAGTGTAATTACGATCATCATCTATATATACGACTATTCCTTTGTCTGCCCCCTACAGACACAAAAACTACTGTACCGATTTTGCAGAAAAATTCAAACATTTAGCAAAAATTTCAATGTGGAGTAATTTACCCCGTTTCCGACCTTCACTTTACGGTGCCATTGTTTATGGCGGTAGACAAAAGACGAAGTAAACTATTCGAAATACATTTTAATTCATTTCAACCCACTGAATTACAAGTAAATTTTAATAACCGATATGAAATACGCATTTATGTCATATCATACTTAAACAATTATTTCAAGTCAGACAGGAGAAACATTAATAATGTTGGATGACGGAACACTAGAAATGTGGAAACGACTTGTGAGGTCCCATACAACTTAAATGGACAGAGGTGGCGACTGCTATACATAATGGCCTAGGTAATAATTCATAAAAGATTAATCTTCCGCCACGCCCCACTTGCTGGGAAGTCCCAAATCCTAAAGCAAAACGCACACATAATTTACTAAACCTTTTACTAAAACTGTCCAAACTCAAAGTTGATATACACACAAAACAAGACGAACAATAATGCTACACTTTTTACAGAAAAACAAGTCTAGATATTTAAAACGTAATAACCGTTAGAATATAGGCAATGGACAACGGTGGTAAAATACGCATTCTTTTGAAGATAAAGGAAAAGATGAGAGATATAAAATATTATTTCTCAAATGGAACATAACAAGAAGGGAAAAAAAAACTGATATCAATCTGTGTACTGTTAGAGCGTTTTAAGCATTATTTTATTAATAGAGTACAAATTTTCCGGTATTTAACTTTAATCAAAGGTTATCTAGCAGAGATCCGACAGCAGAAATTAAGTGAGTAATGTATAACAGCAAGTTTGGTCGATAAATCATAGTCTGTTTTCGTTACAAAATAACGGCGTAACCAGAAGAAATGTTTGCTTGACCAAATATTTCTCAAGTCTAAGTTAAATTCTTTGGTATCTTTCCTAGGGTCAGTAAACTGGATAACGTCGTTAACACATTGTCTAAGGTTCAAATCGTGGCGTGCGTGAGTCATCTTAGAAAGATATGTGATTAAGTCGGAGGGATAAAAGAAATATTTCGGAGAACGAGGAAGGAGCAACCATTTTGTTAGTTATATTTTTTTATTGATAATAAATCTTAGAAAGGAATAATGGAAAACAAAAAATCCTTCAACGATCTCTCCATAAGCCTCCTGGCGTCCACCTTTGAAGATAAGTCTTCCTCAAATGTCTCAAGTATTGGCGGCTCTCACCCAACTGAAGCCGACAATTTTATTTGGTTCTGATTATATTATTCTAGCTAACCTGTACCCGGGGTTGCTCGGGGTTATGAATGGTTTGGAGTAAAGTTTTGAGGTTGCGAATTCTAGTGTACCTGAAAACTGGGGGCATTTTTAATGTAGAAATAACATTATTATATTTTAACAAGCTCGTTTATGTTTCACTTCAACATCCATGTCTTCCTCGGGCACCCTCGACTTCTCCTGCCATTCAATTTCACGTCATACATTTTCCTTACACCCTTTCTTTGTTCATCACAAACGCCACATTTTGACATAGGTACATAAGTATTTGATTCATTTGATGGTGCCATGTCTTCCTTGGGCGTTCCCCATCATCACTTCCATGTCATATATTCTCCTTCACCTCGTTCTTCGTTCATTACTTACGTCTCATTTTACCACAAATAATTATTTGATTCATGTCTTCTTCGGGCGTCCCTGACTCTTTCTACCGTTCACCATATTGTTACTGATAAAAAACTACATCGTATCGCCTTTAAATCGATTTCGTATCTCATTCCATTGCAGAGATAGTCTTCCTCGGGCGTCCCCGAATTTTTCTACCATTCGCTACTGTATACCAATTGTTACTATTAAAAACTACATCATATCGAATTTAATTCGACTCCGTATCTCATTCCAGTGCAGATATAATGTGTTTAATCTTCCACGGGCATCCCCGATTTCTTCTACCATTCAAACCACTCTCTAAACACTCCCGACACTAATAAGAACAACTTTGAAATTTTCAGCGAAATCGGTCCGGTAGTTTTGAGTCTATAGGGGACAAACAAACAAGCAATCTTATATGAGGGCCACCTCTGTTTCTTTACCCGATCAACCCATACCCGTATAAAAGCACTTTAGAAAGCAGATTGTGACGGTAATGTAGATTGTAAGCTATGTCCGCGTTGTTTCCTAATCAACCAATAAGTTATTTATCTACTTCGAAAGAAAGTTCATACCTTGTGTGGTCGCCATTTTTTTGGTTTTATTTTTATGTTTAATTCGTTCTGTAATTTTTTGCATACTTCCATCAACGAAAGTTATTGCAGTACCTTTGCATTCTTGCTAGTCATTAGATATTATCTGTCTTCTATCTATATAGGGACACTTAGATGGTTTGGGCATGTAGACCAGGGCCGGTCCCGTGCACGCGCAATTGGAGCATTCCGATCTGGGCGCCGAATTTGTCAAGGCGCTAAGGAGCCAAAAAGATAGGGCGCTGATAATATAACTTAACAGGATTTTACTGGCGCTAGGCGCCGTATGCTTCAGGGCCGGCCCTGTGTAGAGCGAATGAACGAAGAAAGGAGTGTAAGGAAAATATATTATTCCGCGATTATTTATACAAATGTCCCGGTGTGGGTTTGATTTTTTAAACCAATATACAGTTTAGTTCCGAGTTTGCACACTTGAATTTCAAAATAAGAGGAAGGTCACTCACTGTCTACTTGAGCCATGAGGCACACAACATGGACTCAGTTATTACAAAATTCAAACAACAAATACGTTTTAATTAAATACGGCCATTTATAATGTAGTTGTAAGCTTCCAGAAATAATAAAAAAAGAAATTAGGACACGACAAAACAATAAGAAGGCGAGCAACCAATGGGGTACCTCGCGCTCTAAGCCTTGGTCTCTTATGTTGCCGTGGCGCATGATCGCCACTTCTTCTAGCCACTAGTAGTACTACTTTAGTCACATGAAGCGATTTTGACGCTACTATGCAAGTAGGTGGTGCGTATATGTGTAACTCTGGTTCAATGACCTCTGAATCTAAATGAAAACTGCGATTTGCTTTGATTTTCAAAATATTTTCAACTAATTGTGGGATGTGTGTAAGATTCGTGTGACTTGGCCTATTTCAGCATATGGCACGCCATACATTCCAAATGGGAATTCCAATGTATGGCGAGCGATATGCTGAGATAGACCAAGCCATGATAGTATAGCGTCGTCTGTCACATACATAAGACAAGCGATAAACTAGGTACGAAAATTATTTTATTTAGTAATTCTATATTTGAAATGTTTATTTCATTTGTTTAAATTTTTAAAAGTTTACTAACGGTGTTCATTCGAAGGGTAAATTTCTGATCGTCTTTTGATAGGCAACGATCCTGAGGCAAATAAGTTTATTTCAGTTTCATAAATCCTACAATTATAATATCACGTGATGTTCCACGAGTCTGCGCTAGTATATAAAACAAATTATCATTACCTTGATGATAGACCACCATTCAGAATCTAACGTTGCTTAAAAAGGCAAATTTGAATTAAATGTGCGTAGTAATCAGCATCCGAAATAATTTTATTAATTTTCCGGGGGGAATTTTCCGTATGCAATATTCCTGGTAGGAATAATCCGAGCACCTTGTTTAAATTTATACATACATCCTACATAACAAATAATAGCTATTATTAGTTCCATCCCGTAGAATGACAACATTAGCAAAACATCTGGGACTAGAAGAGATTCTAGCCTTCGTGGGTATTACGGGTATTAGGGCTAGGGTTACCAGGGCTACGGTTTTTAAACACGTAGGTACTCGTAGAAATCAAATTCAGATGTGGCTAAGTGTATTGAATTTTTTTTCGAAGTAGAAAATATATTCTCAGTGTAACGCCCTAGTGACATCACAATAATAATAATAATAATAAGTGTTTTACTATTTTTTTTGTTTAACAAATAGATACAATGATATCCTCACTGGGATCTCCCGTGCTGAGGATTTCATTTACATATTATGTATAATTTAATTATAAGAAAATTAATATTACATCAAAGTTACAAATGAATTTAATTATGAACATATATCATGCAATATAATTTTTTTTTTATAATTTTAAAATAAGTATGATGTTTTTTGATATATATGAAGTGTTTTTTGGTATAGTTATATATATGAAGTGTTTATTGGTATAGTTCAGTTGATTCTGTTTTAGTCTGTTTGATCTCAGTAAATTTTCTATTTCAGATCTCCCTATGTTGAGTATCCAGCTTTTAATTTCAATAATAATACGGTATAAAAATTTTTACTGTTCGTGTGTTTAGTAAATGGATCAAAATACCTAGATTAAAAACGCAATTTAAGTGAGATTTTCACAAAAACCACACAGTAATTTTATTATTCTTCCAAACCATCTTTCCTATCGCATTCTCCTCCGCACTTCCTACAGTCTCACCATATTCTCGAAATTGGGGAAGCAACAGTCCCACTTTTTTTTGCAATGTCACATAAAACAAAAGAAAAAAATCACAGAATAACAACCATATTGGTTCAATACCACAGATCGTAAATTCTGCGTACAAGAATATTGATTTCGGGTAAGCGGCGAAATTTGTTACTGGGTGCAAATTTTTAGATTTTATTTTGTCCTAGAAGTTTATGGCAGCCCTAATACTGAGCAAGGTAAGGCTTTTTGTCGTAGTTATTGTTAATAATACCACGTAAGGGACACCTGGGTAGGGCCGTAAGAAGCTTTGGATTAGGACCAATTTACGAGACAGGCGGATATAGGAAGATAATGTTATATTACAGACACGAAATGGCCACCTATTTGTAATATACCATTATTTGCAGACATTAATACGATAACTTTATTCATTCCAACTGAATTGTTCTAAGGGTCCATATTTACAAGGTGCCTATTACTTGATGCGACATATTAAATACAACGTAATAGGACGACTCTGACGTCAGTGGGATACATACGTAAACAAGGAAGTTGAATAGAATATAATATAGTTATTTTTTTCCCACTCGAGATCTTTTTATTTTCTGTGTCTTGTTCTGTTTCATGTTTCGTTAAGATTTGTTAGTATTATCTTCTTCTTCAATGATATAGTATACTGTCGTAGCAAATAATACATGTTTTTAGTTACCGCGACAGTATACATACAGTGTTCATTCTCAACGGTAAAGTTATTGAGATTGTATATTCAATTTAAAAAAAAAAACAGGCTATGTCGAAAAAATATTTGTTGATAGTCGTTTCCATTGCTTTTTTAAATATTTCGCATCAAGTAGCAGTCACTTATTCTCTCTATTCTTTTCACCGTGTATATATTATTATGTAGGTACGTGTTCACTTGGTTTAGGTCACCGATCAATAATTAAGAATTATAAGTCACATATCCACGCCATATTAAGTTCCTCGGACTAGATGATAAAAAGGTAAAGATGCAGAGGTATTACGTAAACAGAAAGTTAAATGTGTGCAATTAATTTTTCCAGTCAGTTTATGGCAGCCCATTCATTGATACCGCGAATGTTTATGGTCCGCACAATGTATTAGCTCACCTACACGCCTCATTATGTAGTAGGACGTAACAGATCGCAAGGTGTACCACTTCTTACTTCCTACGCTAGTAGCGTTGATGATTTAGTGCGAAATTATATTTTAACATGTACAGTGGGCGGGACGATTAAAAACTAACTAGTACTGAAGTTTAGAGGAAAATGTATAATTTATTTACTGGTCTTACTGGTTAATTCCACCGTCCCATCAGGAGCGCGTGCTAGCAAATAAATAAAATGGAGTCAAGTAGGAGTTAAGGAAATGTTCCTATCTTGAACCACGAAGCCACAATTTTCCAGTACAAGAATTTTAGGTTGGTATTTTATATTTATTTTTAAACCGAAAAACACCTTTTAACACAAGGCAGTTCAAGAAAATATACACGGTGGCCGGAAACTCGTAGTACAAGCGGGAAAACTGGTGAATCTAGATCACATGGAGAAATAAATAAAAAATCGATATGATCATTTAGATTTTTTCGGCAACTAAAGGGTTAAAAAATGATGCCGGGTCTACGCTGCGATGCATTTCTAAATACATTAAACCGGTGATATGAATCCCCAAGCGACCGTTTTTTTTAAGTTTGATGAAACCAAGTAAAGTTATGCCACAAAATTTATATTAGACTACAAATATGATGTACATAGATTCAACAGTTTCTATGAGTTTCCGGATACCCTGTAAGGGTATCTATTTAAAAAATTTCCCTCAGAAAAAGTTTAGTTATCCCCATACAAAAAGGTGAAAATGAAAATAAATACTTTTCATACTAGGCAACCAAAATAAATATTAAAAATATAACCGTAAGAAAATTAACAAAAATATCGCTACATATAGGTCCGTCCGTACAGTAATAACTTGCTTGAAATAACAGTTTTCTGTTATTTCAAGCCGTTTCCATTGTTATACTTTTTTTTAACTTCACATATATGCGGCATTTTAGTCAAGAAATAAAAATATATAGATTTCTAAAACATTTTCTAAACAATTTGTGTAAACAACTTTAGAGAACTTTACGACGAAGTTTGACCTAATACGAAGGTTAAAACTTCTCTGTAGAAGTTTTTAACGAAAATTAAATCCGAAATTCGCAAACCATTTAATGTGAAAAAGTTTACAGGATTTCATTAGGTAAAAAATACATTACCATACAAATAATGGTGGTTAAACAGAAAGAGATTATCGAATTCATGATCCAATGAAATGCAAGTAATCATACTTATTTTACTTTTAGATGTTATGAATCACTTCTGTTAATAAACTATTCTGCCGAAAACTAGTCACGTCATTTAAATAAACTCGATGGTTTGAAAATACATCAACAATAAAGGAAACAAACATTTAGTTTAGTTTTGTCACCGTACCAGGAGAACAGAGAAGTAATGAGATGAGATGCTAAATGGTTTCTCAGAACAATTTCCTTCCAGGGGCGACGATGTGAGCTGACGCGTTTCTGTAGTCGACAAGCTAATGAAGCAAGAAGGTGTACCAGGGTGGCAGAAGATTCTATGGGTGGGTGGACGCAGAGTGTATACTCAATGTGACACGAATCTCAAACGCTTCAAGCGATTATCTGCTTTGCATAACTTTTATCATAGAAGTGTTTACAGTATTATTCAGTAGACGGTGCTTTAACTAAATGCGACAATTTAAGATCATTCTTGTCCAAACAACCAAATAATTATTTATTTTTGAATTCACTGGTTAAACAACAAAAAATTGTACGTAAAACGGCCACCAAAGATCAATATACATAAAAAAGTTTTTTGTTTTCAAAACTCAAAAAATCTTAACGTTCGAGAGTGTTTGCTGGATATTATAGATTTGTACCAGGGAGAGCTAGTCAGATATGAAAAATGTATAGTTACTTATGAACATTTAAAATAAAAGAATTCTTGACTTCAGCAGGTGTAGGCGTGGGATAACAATTTCCTTGAGAAATGCCCGTTTCCACCGTGTCGTAAGAAACGTTCACCTCAACTAAACATACCATGTATCTAACCACCATTTCAACTATCTTCTGCAGGTAAGATTGTTGGATTGGAGCTATTTTCCCGATTCGAACCAAACATTTGGATGCATTTTATGAAGCAATTGGGAGAGGGCTACCAAAAGTATTTTTACTCCGACGTTGACGACTTTTCTGGTGAAATGTGTGATCGCTTTCCATTTTACGATTGATTTAAATTTATAAATTGTTAAGAAAAACGTGAGCGCTTCATTTTTTTTTTACCAAAAAAGGCTTTATTAATTTATGAGGATGTTTAGCTCCCTGGTGGTTTAATAAAATGACACATTTTTAGTAGCGGTCAGAATGTTAATACCGGAAGTTTTAAAATTAATTACGACATCCACCCACCAATAAACAGGATAGTATACTTTTATCTGAAGATCTGGTGGCGTAGGCTTTTGTAAGTAGACGAAAAATATGCTAGTCAGGTTTTGCTGGGTTTGTGGTTGGCGATTATAATATTATTATTATGATAACTGCTGCAAACTACATAATTAGGTTCACGTGCACACCAATTCGTAATATTAGTAACTGATATAAATATATTCAAAATTTTAAGGAATATAAGGTACCCTAGGTATTAAAAGTAATTAAACATTGAAATAAGAATAGCACAAACCTAAGTTGATATAAATAAATGCATACATACTATTATTATTCTATACATACAAATATATAAAACTAATACCAAACCCTCATTTTATTTTTATATTATTTTTTTATTGAACGCCCGTAAGGCTTTACAAACATAAACTAAAACACTTGCAGAACTTAATAATAATATTATCAAATTTAATCTAAATTAAATTTATAAAAAAATTAAATGGAGTTCTACGAATTAAACACAAAAACAATAAATAAAAAAATAAAAAAAAAATACTTTACAAACATAATTCATGTCGAAAATTTACAAACATTATACAGAAATAACATAACAGTACATATATATTATATATAATACTTTAATTTTACAAATACAGGGTGTATCGGCACTAACCCGACAAACTTTAACCAGCTATTCCTTAGCACATTTGGAGTAAAAAATGTTATGTACACTTTGCTGTCCGGTAACATTTTTTTTCTTTTAAAAACAAAAAATAAATAAAATTTCCACACTCCGCTACTGCCCACAGTATAGGGGTAAAATAATTGGCAACGCCGCGCTACTGTCATCTCTTTCACACATATTCTGTCTCAAGTCCCGTGTGGTTCCCGCCACCCCGTCTCGTATCAGTGGTCAGTGCTGTTTTGGGAGTTCGCATGTCATCAAGTTTCTAGTTTCGTTTTTGTTTTGTTATCTAAGTTTTTACTGTTGAAATATGCCCCTCAATTATCCACCTGCCGAGCAAGCAGATATTGTTTTTGTTTATGGATTTTGCAATGGAAATTCACGAGCAGCCGTAAGGGAGTATCGCATGAGGTTTCCTGGAAGACGCGTCCCACACCATGCTACCTTTGTCCAGGTTTGTACCCTATCAATTGTTTATTGAAACTATTTACATTCATTGATAATGCCAAAAAGCGCTTTTGAAATTTAAACTGGGAACATTAAAAACATAACAAGGGGCCACCAACTTTAAAAATGTAAATTGTACTTTAGGTGATTTGTGTTCAGTGGTCACTAAACGGCGTTTTAAAAAGTTAATTAATTTTAATCTCTAATAAATGCATCATTCACTGCAATTGAATTCACTCCTTTTCTCACCATGGGATTATTTAAATTACTTGAATTCAATTTCACCCCTGTGAATCCAAGATATCAACCGTACCTAGTTAAGAAAATTATAATTTAAAACACTTTGTTATACATTTTACTATAAAAAAATGAAATAAATGAAGAGAAAACGTAAGTTTTCTGATATGTGCCTAAAATAAGTGTTCTTTAAAAATAAAATGAGTGAAAAAGCCCGCGATTGTTTATTTGACATTATTACTGAGCTGAATAATAAAAGCAGTTGTTATTTGTTGTTTTGTTTCAGATGTATCAACAATTGCGTGACTGTGGCATCGGACGGATTGAAGGCGCCGGCGGAGGACACAACATCGTTCCTGTGGCAGTTGAGGAGAGAATCCTGAACTTAATTACCGAAGACCCCACGCTGTCCGTGCGTCGGGTCGCTCTGATGATAGGACACAGGGAACACATGGCGGTATGGAGAGTTCTGAAGAAGCACGGGCTCAAACCTTTTCACTATAGGCGCTGCCAAGGCCTCATGGAGAATGACCACTTTTCCAGAGTCGTGTACTGCAGAAGAATGCTGCATAATGTCATAAGAGATGCAGACTTCATGAAAAACATATTGTTTACCGACGAAGCACAGTTCACTAAAACAGGAGTGCTAAATGTGCACAACTTGCACCATTGGGCTGAACAAAACCCCAAGCTTGTTCGGGAGTCGTCGAGCCAGGACAGATTTTCCATCAACATGTGGGCAGGAATCCTGGGAAATCAAATACTCGGTCCAATCGAGTTGCCTCCCAGACTAAATGGACCGATGTATTTGGAGTTCTTACAAGTGCAACTGGGCGAGATTCTGGAAGATGTGAACCTCGAATTACTACGGAGAATGTGGTTCCAGCACGATGGAGCCCCACCACACTATTCGATTGCCGTGCGGAACTACTTGGATGTCGAGTTTCCTGGTCGTTGGATAGGCCGTGGAAGTCCGGCCATTGCTTGGCCACCAAGATCACCCGACCTGACCCCCCTGGATTACTACCTGTGGGGGGCTCTCAAGGAAAAAGTGTATGCTAAGCCAATAGCCTCAAGAGAGCAACTGCTCGAACGAGTGATGGAAGCCGCTGCAGAAATTAAAGCAAATCCTGCAAACTTAAATAATCAAAATATAACAAGACTACACGCTTGCATCGAAAATAATGGTAGTCACTTCGAACAAATGCTCCAATAAAAAAATTAACATAAACTACATGTCCGCATTTTCATTTATTATTTATTGGTAAAATTCTCACAATGTCATTCATTTACACATCAATATTACCTACATATCAATATTTAATAAAATCTGTAGAAGAGTATGCCCGTCGGCATTCAACAAGTTTTTCGACAAGTGTGTCGAAAAGCGTCTTCTCTCTTTCCTACACACTAAATATTAATGGTTAAAAATGAGACGACTGATGCTTGTAAGCGCGCCAATACGTAAAAACAACGAAACTCGAATAAGAATTGCCAGGTGGGTTTTTTAATCGCTTTAATCTGACTTTAAACAATAATTAAACACGTAAAAATTATTTAATATAATATTACAGTACAGTACTTTGAACCTTCGCAATAAATTTATTTGATTTTAAGTTTAGTTTGTAGAACTCCATTTCAATTTAGAGATTTTTTTTATTTTAACAGTCTTATTAAAAAATTTATAAAAACAGTGTGTTTATAAACAAGTTCTGCTAGTTGTAATTATTATTACGCGTGACAGCTGTTTCACCTTCTGACGGCATTATCAAACTTTGGTAAAGCCACTTACAGACGACGTAAGTGATAACTTTCTTTTTTTATTATTCTGGCTTTATTGATTTCCGAGTAAATTGTCGTAAATTATTATTTGCTAATCCCAATATTATTTGCTAATGCTAATAATTAAGTGAAATTTTAAACAATGCAATAATAGGATTATTGCATTGTTAATTTCACTTAATGTCGTTGGTATTTCCAACTGATGACTCAGGGGTTTATTTCCCTGAATAATTAAGTATTTTGGGGTCTAATTATTATGCATTTCATTACATCCGATAATTTAAACAATTTTTATGTTGAATTGGGGTAAGTTTTATGGCTAAGGGAAGGAGTGGAAGGTGAGGAAGTACCTGGATATTCAGATCTGGTCACCAAATACGGCTAGTCATTTCAAGCAACGTTTAAATTCTAAACCTGGATATTCAGATCTGGTCACCAAATACGGCTAGTCATTTCAAGCAACGTTTAAATTCTGAACCTGGATATTCAGATCTGGTCACCAAATACGGCTAGTCATTTCAAGCAACGTTTAAATTCTGAATTAATTAATCAATTACGAAAAAGCGTGGGGTTAAGAATATTTTTTTTAAATTATAGTTGTAATTTATTGTCGATTTTTTAAAAAAATTGCGATATTTTAAATAAAATTTAATAATTATTGTTTAAATAAATTAGCAATCTGGCAGCATTCATTTGCAGGTGGTCAATCCAATGCAGTCATGACGTTTTTGTGAGTGCTTTCCTTTGTCTCAGTGTGTTGCGCAGCAGTTTTATATGAACCGTTTTTTGATTCATCGGGATTGTTTTTAAAACTATACATTCTTTGTACCTTCAAATTAGTGGAAATAAACTTAAGTGTGTCAAGCTGCTCGTTATATTCCGGTAATTCTGGAAGGCTTTTAACATAAGCAATAATATTCATAAATCACATTCCGCGAAGTTGTAAATAACTAAATTTATTAAAAAATATACGTTGTAGGATAGCCTAGCAAGTAACATTTTGACAGAGCACTTACGGTGATTTAAAAAACAACGGCGCTGTTCAAATAATCCAATTATTATTATTGATAAGTACCTAAGTGAGGAAAATTGTTTTTAAAAGTGCTCAGAATTATTGGACTTCGATTATAAATTCAGGAAATCTACTAATTAGTTTCTTAGTTTCAAAATTAGACTATTTAATACGTGAAACGCGTAAGAGGTGAAACCAAAGCATTCCAGAGGTGAAACAATTTAGATACAAAAATAAAACTGATGTGTACAATACAAGAAGACAATCAGTGATTCGCATACGAAAAATGTGAATAATCATTATTGTTAAATAAAATATTTCTTTTCTGGTACTGGATTATGTAATACGGGCTTCGTTCGCAGCAACACGCGAGAGTTGCGATGTTGCTTTCAAATTTTGACAAAGGATAAAACAGTGGTGACATGTGGTGAAAATATGTTTAATTAATTTTTTATTAAAAAAAAACGTTACCGGACAGCAAAGTGCACATAACATTTTTTACTCCAAATGTGCTAAGGAATAGCTGGTTAAAGTTTGTCGGGTTAGTGCCGATACACCCTGTATAATACAGAAAAATATCAGTTATATTCAAAACTAATTTTGAAAGTGGTTGTCACAGTGCACGCAGAAAACATACTGATATAAAATGCACAATTTATTAAAAATGTGGTCTAATTAATAGTTTTTTTTTTAAACGGGACTGCAGGCCTTCAACGAATGAATTGACAGAGTTCCTAACAAATTATTAGTTATAAGCGAATGTTTTATGAGGACGACGGAACACGTGTTCATACAAATGATATACTGATATTGTCGCATTTCGTCATGAAATTCATTAGTAAAAGAGCACGTGTTCTCGATATATTCTGAATGACTAACATTTTATCAGGAGATCTGCATGCTGTCATTACAACTTTAACATTTTTCTCCGTGTGGTAAAATAGGTCGAGTCGAGTAGATTTAACAAGGACACGGATATTTATAACTTTTAAAATTTGATGTGCCGTCATTCAACAATTTAAAAAGTATAAGAATATAATTAATATATATCCGGGTAGAACGTAGCGGTAGTTTTAGATTAGACATTGATGTTTTGTAGCGGATATCAATTACTCGTCAGATTATTAGACAAAATAACTTACAAATATACATAATATCAGAATCATAAATATGACCGATACAAAAGAGCGAAAACAGGAAAAAATGAGGGTCCCATGATAACCTTTGGGTACCTAGTGGAAAGCCCTGCCGTTGGCTGTAGGAAACTTTCTAAAGAACAATCAGGTTTCCTTATAAGTAAGGTAATAAAGCTCTCAGTTTTACCTCCTGCTGTAGGAGTGTCCTTGGATTACCTTCAACCACCGGACAACTATGCGACCGGTAACTTCAACCACCGGACAACTATGCGACCGGTAACTTCAACCACCGGACAACTATGCGACCGGTAACTTCGACAACTGGACAACTATCGGGGACCCCACGATACCAGCTTTCGTAATGTTAACATTGATTACAGTTCTACACAGTCAAATGTAAGGGGGTTTAGCACGTCGAAGACACCTAACTTAAGTATACAAAGTGTAGTGTAAAATCAAGTTATTAGCCGAAGGCATTTCCCGAACCCGGCATTTAGTAAGGCGTTTTCATACCAAACAGGTTCAGTTTTAATATAATGTTTTTCGAAAGGGTCTGGACTCTCCGGAAAAGCAAATATATTAAAGTTATGGGTAAGCCATTTTATTTCAATATTATTTTACGTTAACATCACCCAAAATTTCCACTGGCTATGGAACTATGGAACTTCCATCGGGGAATATTATGATGAGACGGTAGGAAATGCGAAAAGGAGAAAAAGAAGAAACTTAGAAAGTATATATGTAAAAGTTTTTTTATATTTTTTTACTTGACTAGTTAAAGACATTTTAAGCAACGAAACATTACATAATATATTATATCTGAATGTTGGGTTCTCATCAGGGCCAGGCTAGAATATAGTATTATCGATTATATTAGTGAATTGAATTTGTAGAATGGTGGTTATAACCAACATCAATGTTACATCTGATTCTAAAGGCCAAGACTAAATTCCCTTACCTCTATGCCACAAAGCTCGACTTAGATTTACCTAATATCGGTTCCATGAAACGTTTGTTTGTGATGTAGATTTACAGTTAAAGTGAGGTATACAAACACTTCTCCACATAGCATAATAATACATCAAATCAGTGGAACAATATTATACTCTTACAGCACGTGTTGGTAGGCATACAAATAGATGAAGCAAACATGAATGACCTATTCTAATCAAATTTCAAACTTGAGCCCTTTGAGACGATCAGTAAAATGTGTTAAGTTATTTTCTTGTTTATGACACGGTACAGTATACCTAACCGGGTGATAAAAACTGTTAACTGATAAATAAGCTATAATTAATATAACAGAACGCTTCCGTTTTACTTACTGTACATAGAAATTTATAACTAACTGATATAGTAAATATTAACTGATTACGATTTATCTACCTATCTTTGTACAACACTTCAGAGCAATATTATTTATTGAGTCAATAAACAGTTTTAAGTACCGATCGATGGCTTAATCACGACTCATCAATAGGCACTAACCAAATCTATTTAAAATAATTGAGTCATTGAAATCAGAATAATGATCGTAATTAAGGGATGATAGAAATCAATTCCATTAATTAAAATATTAACGTACACGGTGGTCCAGTAGAGCTAGTCAATGTTCACTTTATCTAAGAATTTCATCTGAAATCTGCCAGTATTTTGTTTATCAGAAATAACATTGAATGCGGGCGCCCAATAGACAGATATAATCGATATGCCAAGGCTGTCAGATATTATAAATTCTTCGCACATTTGCATATAAGGCAAATTCTTGATATGGGGATCAATAAAATACTCGAAAAGAAATAAGATACTCCTGTTTTACTAGAATTCAATACCTAATTGTATATCATAATTTAATATGATTAAAAAAATAATTAACTACTTTTTTGCAAATTAGGATACCATTTATTTAAACGCCAATTGAGCTTTTATATACATAGATACTATATTATATTTATTTTACAAAAAAAGAAGGAGGTAGCGTAACACGGCATAATACCCCAAAAACAAATCACTATAATACTTTTGGCCGTGAAAATCTCGTAGATATTATATATATATATTTTTTAAACACAATAACGTACATAAAAGTTATAATATCTGATAATATTATTACTCCAGCGTCTGGACGGTGTAGGCCCTGTGATTGGTCAAATTCAAATTGTGTTTAAATAAGACTTTAAAGATTAAGACACCATTTCATACTGAAATAGAATCGCCACATGTAATACGATATTTCTTAAAAAATATCGTTTCTGCTTATACAATTTTTGGATAATATCGAAGAAAATATGTCTTAGAAAGTTCATAATCCATTGGATTAATTACATTACAGTGAAAATTATCCACAATTACGTGATTACGTTTGACGTTTGACGAAAAAAGCAAGCGTTAATTCAATATGGCCGATACCCGCCGACAGGCGGCCGACAGAGCGCCCCTCTGGCGGTGAAGAAACGAATCAAATGACTGGCGCGTATATTTAAATATGCAAAATTACTTGAACATCAAGTGTTTAATAATAAGATTTCTTCTGGAAGTTTAGTTCTACTTTGCAATGGCATTTTTCATTATTATTTATAATTTTTTTTGCTTATTAATTACATCTGATTTTATATTGACATGTTTTCTAATTTCTAAAATTTCTAAATTATTTATTTGCGATGCTTTAATCCTGAGTGAAGTATTTTAAGACCTGAATTTTTATCGAAAGTGTGATTCAAAAGATGATTTGCAAACTCATATTCACTATTTCCATTTAGAACCCTGAGATGTTTTTTAGTTCTGACTTCAAAGTTTCTATTGGTTCTACCTTTGTAAAATAAATTACAATCCAGCCCAATTGAGTTTATAAACTCCTGATTTTTTTGTTTGATTTTCGCAATCTATATTATTAAGAATATATTTATTCATTCTGTTATTAGTGAAAAACGCCGGTTGAATAGTACCAGGAATGTTTATATACATATATAATTTTAGAAGTGTCGTTATCCACAAACAGAATTCTACGCCATTGTTTATTTATATCTTAAGAACTAGGGTAAAAATACCGTTTGAAGATAATATGTTTAATTATTTTATTTAGTATTTCAACTATCAATTTATTAGAATAACCGTTATTAAATGTTATTTGTCTTATGAATATATTGTTTTATGGTTATATGCAAAAAAAAATTTCAGGTCTTAAAATACTTCACACAGGATATAAAGCATCACAAATAAATAATTTCGAAATTTTAGAAATAAGAGAACATGTTTATAAAAGTAGATGTAATTAACAAGAATTTTTTTTTATAAACTCTCTTTTAAATATTTTCCCACTTAACTGGTCTTTCATATTGTAATTCCTAATTCTTATAAACCCAGCCTACTCTTACCCCTCCCCCCTCCTTCCACTTCTTTTTTCCAATTGTAATCTATATTTAATTTTTGACTTCGGTGTATACTTCGTTCATGAAACATGTATTGGTTGTATATAATAAAGTGAAGTTAAAAAAGTTATTTGTTTTTTAATAAAATAAAGTTTAATCGGATAACATTATTTTATCTATTTCCATTGTATATCAATGCATACGTACATAATAAAATTTAAACATTATATTTATTTATTAATTGGACAATTTGCATGGCGCCGCTTTTGTGAGATATCACCTCAGGGGCGCTATATTGTAATAATCTACCTTTATATATAGATTTTTACTCTCCTGATGAAGGTGTATATATAATCTAACTTTAAACTTTATTAGATACAGTAACAGTTTTAGGAAAAGAATTACCACCAGTTGGAGTAAAATTCACACCTTTTAATTAAACCGACTGCTAATCACATTGCACAATTACCCTCCTTTTATCCATAAACACGGGTACAATTAATCAATATGTAATAATGTATTATTTCAGTCAACTTTGTTGTAACTATCTTTAATTGTTGTGACAAACTATACGATATTGATTCAACTTATAGACATTGACGGTTGTAACACATATTTAAGCACTGCAAGTCTCCTATGAGCAAATTATATTAGGTACCATAACAGTTAATATCAGTTGTAGACATGTAGTCAATAATAGTGTTTCATTTGAAATAATCCATCACAAATACGTAAAATTTCATTTATTCAAACAACTGTCATTCTTATTATGCCTAAATTGAGCATGCTATTATTCATTAACTCCTTCCTGTTCCGTGTTTTAACAATATATACTCACCCTCTCTCTGTGAATGACCTAATATCTATCTATTAAATGTAACTGTTGTTAATATCACTTAAACTGGGCGCAGCCCAAGCAAGTGCCGCCCGCAGGGCCTAGCAGCAAAAATCCGCGGAGCGGGTTTTTAACTGCTAGTATCCTTATAATCATAATAACAAACTGATACAGTAGAGGAGTATTGCAAATCTGCATGTATATTTGCTTTTCAAAGCAAGCAATATGTCGACAGAACAAGTTTCATTCTCCACGATGCAAATTAGTGCGAGAAACAACTGCATTAACTGGAGCATGGAGTCTAGTGTTGTATTTATTCTGTAAGCGATAATTAATGATACTCACCAGGTCAGGGTTGTCTAAATTTCCGTTTATTTTAAATAATAATAAAACATTACATTTTTTTCTTATAATTTATATTATCAATTGGAAAAGGGAATTTATAATTTATGTGCCGTAAAAATTTATGTTGTATTCTTTAAATTTTATGTGAATCTATGTTATATAAGGGTAAATTGTGGTATATATTACCACATTATGATACGGGCAGATCATTCGCTTTGTCTGCTAATTCACTTTTTAAGATGTCTTCTTTAAAAACTAGTATTTACCTTATTTTTGTGTTATTTTAAAACTCTTACATATTTCATGCTTTAGTTTCTTGTATTGCATATCTACAGTAACTCTTTAAAAATAATTTAAGTTTATATTTGATATTGTATCTCCACTTAAACCATGGAAATAAGATAACAATACTTATAATACCCACACTCTGGCTTCGCCTTCGTGGGATTTTTTTTTTTAATTATGTACATTGAATATGAATATTTTTTTTACAGTTTTCAATGTTTTATGTAACTATCCACGAGTGTATATAAAAAAAATTCAATGAAAAAAATAAAAATATCCGCAGCTAGGTGAAACTGATCGGGTTAATTGTTTATTTAAACACGTGGAACTTAATGTGAATTCAGCACAGGAGTCCAACTGTCCGGAGCTAGTGGGACTACGGTATCCCAATGTTGTGAAGCTGACAAGAGCGGAGAAGTAACTGGTTATTTAAATCTGGTCACTAAACACGGCGAAAGTAATTTCAAACAACATTATGGTCATTCATCAGGGCGATAATGAGAGTACCTGCATCTACCACTGTTGAATTTAATAATATCTACAGTGTTTTAAATCAAAACATTACATAATAGAGTAAATCTGTATACTTTACCTACCCATAAAGTGTTATTATTAAAGCATGGAACATTTCATTAAAGATCAAAGAAGTGAAGAAGATTAAATTATATAAATATCCTTTCACATTAATTGACAGGTAGACTATAAGTGGTGTGTTTTAAGGCAGGAATATAAATGTTATATTTGTACAAAAATAGGAAAGAGAATTTCATTATTCACAATAATCCCCGGGCGGCCCTTTCCCAAATGGCTTTATCACTGTCTGGCAGAATCAAAACGAATCCATTGAAATTGCATGCTCAGAGTAAGCAGAAGGCATACCGCTGATAGCTCTGTTGGAATATCTCCCTCTTTCTTATAAACGATGCATGCAGTAGGACCAGTCGAAAAATAAAGCCCGAGTCAACATTTTGGATCGTAATATTTTCATTTATTCTCCCTTCATCACCTCTTCAGTTGACGCTTTGTCGCTTTCGATATAATTATTATGATTATCCATTATGTACACATTATTTGTCTCTTTCTCACTACGTCATATTTTGATTTCATGCTATCTCACTAGTCCTTTTTTCTATTTTATATTTTGTCTGATCACAAACAATGTATATTTTGATAAGTTTAATTTGCACCTTGATGCCTGTGTTAAGGTCGGTCTTAACAAATTTCGTAGTTATAAACAAAGTCATTTATTGTTTTTGTGTTTAGTTCGTAGAACTCCATTTAATTTTTTTATAAATTTAATTTAGATTAAATTTGATAATATTATTATTAAGTTCTGCAAGTGTTTTAGTTTTTTATTATTATGACAGCTGTTTCGGCTTACAAGGCCATTTTCAAACTGTGGTTAGTCCACATTGAGACGACGTTTTTATACTATTTCAAATGTAAATTTTGAAGGTGCATACATTGATTTATTACTGGTTACACCGATGACATGATCTATTGTTGGTTAAACCAATCTATGTTTTCCCCTCAGTAAATGGTAATGGGTTCTTAATTATTTACTAATTACTTTATTGCTATGAATTATTTGGGTGCATTATACTGCTTGGGTTTTGTGAAAATACTGAGAAGTGGTGAGTAAATTATTTTCCGTACTTTATTAATTAGTGTTAAATTTGGGTCATTCGTTCGTTTATTGATTTCTAATTGTTCAAGTAAATTTAATCTAATGCCCTTTTTTTCTATATGCAATGGTTTAGGACCCTTGTTGTTAAGTGGGGTATGATTATTCGCCAAGAGATGTTCTGCGAATTTTGAGGATGTGTTTTTATTATTATAACATCGTATATCCGGGATTTGACGGTCTCGCTGTAAAAACACTAAAAATCATTAAAAATTATATTTCTACACCAATCTCTCATATTATAAACAATAGCTTTAAGACAGGAGTTTTCCCGAGCACGTATAAGAAAACCATAATCTCTCCAATATTTAAGTCCGGTAGCCCGGAGGATATTTCTAATTATAGACCCATTTCACTCTTATCTAATATATCGAAAATTTTTGAAAAAATTGTTAAAAAAAGACTAACTGCATTCTTAAAAAAAAACTCGATTATAAATGAAAATCAATTCGGTTTCACAGAGGGAAAAAGTACCCAAGATGCCATTGCAAAAATTTCATCTAGTATTCAGAGTGCCCTGGACAAATCAAATAAATGTATAGGAATTTTTATTGACTTAAAGAAAGCATTTGACAGCATTTCCCATGAAAGACTTATATTAAAATTAAAAGAAAATGGCATTGACCACTTAGCTCTTAAATGGATAGAAAGCTACTTAACAGAGAGACCTCAAATTGTAAAATTAAACCAAACCTTTAGTACACCACTAACAAGTACATTTGGCATTCCTCAAGGCACGGTCCTCGGACCATTACTATTTCTAATGTATGTAAATGACATTTTCCAACAGAAAATCAAAGGTGAATTAATCTCTTATGCTGATGATACTGTTTTATTAATAAAAGGTCAAACATGGGAACTAGTTAACAAACTTGCAAATGAATGTATTAATATCTTAAAATCATGGTTTGATAATAACCTACTCACACTTAATGCCAAAAAAACAACATATGTATTATTTTCACTACAAAAAATACCTAAACACAAAGTAAATATCATAATCCATGATGAAAATTGTGACAATGTCAACTGTAAACTACTTAATCCTATTTGTACTGTAATCAACTCTTCTTCTGAAATTAAATATCTTGGTATGATCATCGATGAAAATTTGAAATGGAAAAGCCATATTACGGAGTTAGTAAAGAGAATAAGGAAATGTATATATATATATTTGTTAGGTTAAGAAATATTTTAAATGTGAAAATACTAAAAAATGTATATTATGCTCTTGTCCACTCCCTGCTTATTTACGGAATCATAGGTTGGGGAGGATCTTATAAAAACAACCTAAACTCAGTAAAAGTCTCGCAAAAAATTATTATAAAGGTAATACTTAAAAAAACTATACTTTCCCAACAAAATTGCTTTTTAAAATGTTTCCAGTACCAAATATTGATGATATATTTAAGCAAACTTCAATTATAAAAATGTGTAAAGAAAAAAATAACACAGAATATCAAGAATTTTACAAACTGATGAGAAATGAAAATCAATTTATTACGCCAATCTTTAAAACAACTCAAATGCAAAACCATTATATTTACCAAGCCATAAAAAACTACAATAATCTCCCTTCCGAATTGCGCTGTATTACGAACCAACAAGAACAAATCAATAAAATCAAACTTTTTTTCAAAAAAAACTTATATTAAAAAAATATATGTATATATTATATTTATATTTTACACATAACATTGAATCACTGAAGTAAGAATCGTGGCTCCCTTATCAGGCACAAGAGCTCCTCTTTTCTGATAAGGTATACATGAGCAATTATGTACCTAAATATTATATTTTACAAAAAAATGTATGTATTAATGTAACTATGATCTATATTAAAATAATAAAAAAAAAAAAAAAAATGTTCTTTGAATCTAGTTGAGAATGCCCTCCCCGTTTGTTCGATGTAAGTGGCGTTACAATCGGCGTGGTCACATTTTAATTCATATATGCCACTGTTATTGAGTATAGGGACTAAAATCCCTATACTCAATAGTATTATTGAGTATAGGGATAACTTGCCTTGTAAGCCGAAACAGCTGTCACAATAATAAAAAAACTAAAACACTTGCAGAACTTAATAATAATATTATCAAATTTAATCTAAATTAAATTTATAAAAAATAAAAAATAAAAATAAAAAAAATAAACAAAGTTATTATTTTATTTTGATACTCATTTTCTATGTCTATATCTGTTTCATGTTTTTTTTTTATCGTGAGTTATTAATGTTATCTCCTTCAGATTAAAACGTACACGGTTAAAACGATTTGTCAAAAAAATGAACTAACATAAATATCTCAGAAAAATCGATGGAGAAACGAAAGTACGATACCTGATCACTAAATATAGTTAAAACCATTTCAAGCCTTGTATAGTACCTACGCAGATGAAAGTCAATAAAATTACGAAAAATACCAAAAAGAATCTTATCTTCCGATAAAATAATATAAAAAATCGTTTTACTTTCAGTTCTATTCTGTAAGGCGTCGTTTTATTGGAGCAATTTGCACAATTCCATCGAATTATACACAATTGATAAAGCTTCAAATTATAGAAGTGAAATAATCTTTAGTAGGATAATCTGTAACCGCGAGAAATAAAACAAATAAATACCAAATTTATCTACATAATCAAGATGGAGCGAGCGAGAAAATGGCTGACAAAAATAATGCTAATATTATTTACCGTGAAGACGAATAATAATTTGTGATGGCAAATATGCCGACGGTTATTTTAAGACAAAATGAAAAGAAAACAATTCTGTTCACAAAGCACATAATTTACTGCCTGTCAAGAATTTAGGAATTTAAGAAGGAAAGGAAATTTATTGAATAGTTTATAATCAAATGGGCCTTCCTTAAATTACTTCAAAATTATAATTAGGTATTCATTATTCTACCTTTGTAAATCTCCTAACATGAACAAAGATCTTATTCATGTATTTATACAGGGTGTATCGGCACTAACCCGACAAACTTTAACCAGCTATTCCTTAGCACATTTGGAGTAAAAAATGTTATGTGCACTTTGCTGTCCGGTAACGTTTTTTTTTAATAAAAAATTAATTAAACATATTTTCACCACATGTCACCACTGTTTTATCCTTTGTCAAAATTTGAAAGCAACATCGCAACTCTCGCGTGTTGCTGCGAACGAAGCCCGTATTACATAATCCAGTACCAGAAAAGAAATATTTTATTTAACAATAATGATTATTCACATTTTTCGTATGCGAATCACTGATTGTCTTCTTGTATTGTACACATCAGTTTTATTTTTGTATCTAAATTGTTTCACCTCTGGAATGCTTTGGTTTCACCTCTTACGCGTTTCACGTATTAAATAGTCTAATTTTGAAACTAAGAAACTAATTAGTAGATTTCCTGAATTTATAATCGAAGTCCAATAATTCTGAGCACTTTTAAAAACAATTTTCCTCACTTAGGTACTTATCAATAATAATAATTGGATTATTTGAACAGCGCCGTTGTTTTTTAAATCACCGTAAGTGCTCTGTCAAAATGTTACTTGCTAGGCTATCCTACAACGTATATTTTTTAATAAATTTAGTTATTTACAACTTCGCGGAATGTGATTTATGAATATTATTGCTTATGTTAAAAGCCTTCCAGAATTACCGGAATATAACGAGCAGCTTGACACACTTAAGTTTATTTCCACTAATTTGAAGGTACAAAGAATGTATAGTTTTAAAAACAATCCCGATGAATCAAAAAACGGTTCATATAAAACTGCTGCGCAACACACTGAGACAAAGGAAAGCACTCACACAAACGTCATGACTGCATTGGATTGACCACCTGCAAATGAATGCTGCCAGATTGCTAATTTATTTAAACAATAATTATTAAATTTTATTTAAAATATCGCAATTTTTTTAAAAAATCGACAATAAATTACAACTATAATTTAAAAAAAATATTCTTAACCCCACGCTTTTTCGTAATTGATTAATTAATTCAGAATTTAAACGTTGCTTGAAATGACTAGCCGTATTTGGTGACCAGATCTGAATATCCAGGTTCAGAATTTAAACGTTGCTTGAAATGACTAGCCGTATTTGGTGACCAGATCTGAATATCCAGGTTTAGAATTTAAACGTTGCTTGAAATGACTAGCCGTATTTGGTGACCAGATCTGAATATCCAGGTTCAGAATTTAAACGTTGCTTGAAATGACTAGCCGTATTTGGTGACCAGATCTGAATATCCAGGTTTAGAATTTAAACGTTGCTTGAAATGACTAGCCGTATTTGGTGACCAGATCTGAATATCCAGGTTCAGAATTTAAACGTTGCTTGAAATGACTAGCCGTATTTGGTGACCAGATCTGAATATCCAGGTTTAGAATTTAAACGTTACTTGAAATGACTAGCCGTATTTGGTGACCAGATCTGAATATCCAGGTTCAGAATTTAAACGTTGCTTGAAATGACTAGCCGTATTTGGTGACCAGATCTGAATATCCAGGTTTAGAATTTAAACGTTGCTTGAAATGACTAGCCGTATTTGGTGACCAGATCTGAATATCCAGGTACTTCCTCACCTTCCACTCCTTCCCTTAGCCATAAAACTTACCCCAATTCAACATAAAAATTGTTTAAATTATCGGATGTAATGAAATGCATAATAATTAGACCCCAAAATACTTAATTATTCAGGGAAATAAACCCCTGAGTCATCAGTTGGAAATACCAACGACATTAAGTGAAATTAACAATGCAATAATCCTATTATTGCATTGTTTAAAATTTCACTTAATTATTAGCATTAGCAAATAATATTGGGATTAGCAAATAATAATTTACGACAATTTACTCGGAAATCAATAAAGCCAGAATAATAAAAAAAGAAAGTTATCACTTACGTCGTCTGTAAGTGGCTTTACCAAAGTTTGATAATGCCGTCAGAAGGTGAAACAGCTGTCACGCGTAATAATAATTACAACTAGCAGAACTTGTTTATAAACACACTGTTTTTATAAATTTTTTAATAAGACTGTTAAAATAAAAAAAATCTCTAAATTGAAATGGAGTTCTACAAACTAAACTTAAAATCAAATAAATTTATTGCGAAGGTTCAAAGTACTGTACTGTAATATTATATTAAATAATTTTTACGTGTTTAATTATTGTTTAAAGTCAGATTAAAGCGATTAAAAAACCCACCTGGCAATTCTTATTCGAGTTTCGTTGTTTTTACGTATTGGCGCGCTTACAAGCATCAGTCGTCTCATTTTTAACCATTAATATTTAGTGTGTAGGAAAGAGAGAAGACGCTTTTCGACACACTTGTCGAAAAACTTGTTGAATGCCGACGGGCATACTCTTCTACAGATTTTATTAAATATTGATATGTAGGTAATATTGATGTGTAAATGAATGACATTGTGAGAATTTTACCAATAAATAATAAATGAAAATGCGGACATGTAGTTTATGTTAATTTTTTTATTGGAGCATTTGTTCGAAGTGACTACCATTATTTTCGATGCAAGCGTGTAGTCTTGTTATATTTTGATTATTTAAGTTTGCAGGATTTGCTTTAATTTCTGCAGCGGCTTCCATCACTCGTTCGAGCAGTTGCTCTCTTGAGGCTATTGGCTTAGCATACACTTTTTCCTTGAGAGCCCCCCACAGGTAGTAATCCAGGGGGGTCAGGTCGGGTGATCTTGGTGGCCAAGCAATGGCCGGACTTCCACGGCCTATCCAACGACCAGGAAACTCGACATCCAAGTAGTTCCGCACGGCAATCGAATAGTGTGGTGGGGCTCCATCGTGCTGGAACCACATTCTCCGTAGTAATTCGAGGTTCACATCTTCCAGAATCTCGCCCAGTTGCACTTGTAAGAACTCCAAATACATCGGTCCATTTAGTCTGGGAGGCAACTCGATTGGACCGAGTATTTGATTTCCCAGGATTCCTGCCCACATGTTGATGGAAAATCTGTCCTGGCTCGACGACTCCCGAACAAGCTTGGGGTTTTGTTCAGCCCAATGGTGCAAGTTGTGCACATTTAGCACTCCTGTTTTAGTGAACTGTGCTTCGTCGGTAAACAATATGTTTTTCATGAAGTCTGCATCTCTTATGACATTATGCAGCATTCTTCTGCAGTACACGACTCTGGAAAAGTGGTCATTCTCCATGAGGCCTTGGCAGCGCCTATAGTGAAAAGGTTTGAGCCCGTGCTTCTTCAGAACTCTCCATACCGCCATGTGTTCCCTGTGTCCTATCATCAGAGCGACCCGACGCACGGACAGCGTGGGGTCTTCGGTAATTAAGTTCAGGATTCTCTCCTCAACTGCCACAGGAACGATGTTGTGTCCTCCGCCGGCGCCTTCAATCCGTCCGATGCCACAGTCACGCAATTGTTGATACATCTGAAACAAAACAACAAATAACAACTGCTTTTATTATTCAGCTCAGTAATAATGTCAAATAAACAATCGCGGGCTTTTTCACTCATTTTATTTTTAAAGAACACTTATTTTAGGCACATATCAGAAAACTTACGTTTTCTCTTCATTTATTTCATTTTTTTATAGTAAAATGTATAACAAAGTGTTTTAAATTATAATTTTCTTAACTAGGTACGGTTGATATCTTGGATTCACAGGGGTGAAATTGAATTCAAGTAATTTAAATAATCCCATGGTGAGAAAGGGAGTGAATTCAATTGCAGTGAATGATGCATTTATTAGAGATTAAAATTAATTAACTTTTTAAAACGCCGTTTAGTGACCACTGAACACAAATCACCTAAAGTACAATTTACATTTTTAAAGTTGGTGGCCCCTTGTTATGTTTTTAATGTTCCCAGTTTAAATTTCAAAAGCGCTTTTTGGCATTATCAATGAATGTAAATAGTTTCAATAAACAATTGATAGGGTACAAACCTGGACAAAGGTAGCATGGTGTGGGACGCGTCTTCCAGGAAACCTCATGCGATACTCCCTTACGGCTGCTCGTGAATTTCCATTGCAAAATCCATAAACAAAAACAATATCTGCTTGCTCGGCAGGTGGATAATTGAGGGGCATATTTCAACAGTAAAAACTTAGATAACAAAACAAAAACGAAACTAGAAACTTGATGACATGCGAACTCCCAAAACAGCACTGACCACTGATACGAGACGGGGTGGCGGGAACCACACGGGACTTGAGACAGAATATGTGTGAAAGAGATGACAGTAGCGCGGCGTTGCCAATTATTTTACCCCTATACTGTGGGCAGTAGCGGAGTGTGGAAATTTTATTTATTTTTTGTTTTTAAAAGAAAAAAAATGTTACCGGACAGCAAAGTGTACATAACATTTTTTACTCCAAATGTGCTAAGGAATAGCTGGTTAAAGTTTGTCGGGTTAGTGCCGATACACCCTGTATAACTTATCCACACTTTCCACAATCTCACCAAAGGGGTGGGCAGAGGGTTGTGTAGTTGTGTAAAAGATTGTCAATCGCTTTCATCTATCAATATTCCCAACCTTCCCCTTCTCTATCTCATTCGCTCCCCACTACTTTCAGCCTCATGACTCAACTCAAATTGGGGATGTCATAGTCTCACTGGCTCCAGACGGTTAAAAATAATAAAAAAATAGTTCTACTGGCTCCAGCACTAGAAACAAGAAGACTCATAAAATGGTAAATTTCAAATCAAAAAACTATTAGGTATACCCAACGGTTCCATGATAACTCAACAAAGTGACAATTCAACACACTTTTAAAAAGTAATATAAAGTCATTAGAAAAGATGAAATTTTTTTTTTTAACCTAACCTAACCTAGTTAACCCAGTTAATAGAGTTTTTGTTTCATCACTTTCCATCACTTTATATAACTTTTTAAAGATGTGATGAATTTTCATTGTGATGATTTATCCGGTCACCATACCCAACAAACCTTAACAAAATAAAAAACAAAGACGATAAGTAAATAGTGCTTTCCACAGGAGAAAACTTACTGACTTAAGTTAATAATTTTGTTAATTTATTAAGAATCTCTTCAAATTATTCATAATTCGGTTAAAAACGGGACTGCAGAGCCTTAACGAATGAATTGATAAGTTTCCTGTTAAACTTTTACTAAGAAAGGAATGTACAATCGAGATGTCAAAACACGTATTTATAAAAATAATTATATTTTCGCAATTCGTCATTGGTTAGTGCAAATGCAGGTGCATGAACATAATATTAGGAATGTACTAAAAGTTTAACAGTAGACGGCCTGCAATCCCGTTTTTAAGCGGATTTTAATAAATCAGCAATACTCACTCCGTGCGTGTATTTTAATTAGGTTTGGAAAATAGTATTAGATATACATCTCCCAAAAATTAGAGTAGGTTCAAAGTTTGAACCTAACGTCATAACTATGTCGCAGTAGTCAATTATTTTAACCACTGAACAAATAACTACTAGAAATTATAATGATTAAGAAAACCGACGTCATCAATTTACACCTTAGATGGATAATGGAATTGATAATTTGCTCAACAAATAATTTCTACTGTTTGATCAATTTTAGCAAAAGTGAGTAAAGAATTGCGCGAACTTTGGGCCCACGGACACGCCCACAGCACATTATCGCTTTATACCTTCAGTGATTCCACTCACAGATGCAAAAGTTGCATTATCTTTCCATCTACTAACTGATACCAGTTGTACGATAACATAATCGCGCCCAGAGATAAAAAATGTGCAAATAACAGAGAAATTAGCGCGCATTAGTAGTGAGTTAAAAAAAATAAGCCTCGTAAATAACTTGCATGCATAAAAATAAATATAAAATAGATACTACAAAAATATGACGTATCTACAATCAAAGCTGTAACCGCACCTTACAGTTATCACACATGTTTGTTCAACAGTTTACGCTGTTTAAAAAAAACTTGTTTTACCTTATATGATATAGGTATATAAAACACACGCGTATTCGAATGCAACTTTGTGTCAAAATATCAAAGCAATCGGTGAATAGCTTTTGGACATATAAGATTTTGAACAAGCACATATGCAATTATATTTATATAGATAGAAGATTTACGATTTGGCGTAAAAAGCCGGTATCAAAGTAAGGCCAGGAGCTTTCCAGTCAATAACACATAAATGTTCTTAGAAACATACAGTAATAAAGCAACCCATAGACATGACTGTGACGCAATGGGACGTCTAAGGACAGCGTAGCTTTTCGCATTGATCTTACCAGCCTTACCACGACATTCTTTCTCTCCAATCGGACCAATCATGCACACTGGAAATTGATTATAGCAGACCACAAATAAAATGTTCACCGAAAAGAATATGCGAGGAGTGTTCGAAAAGTATCTCGATTTTTTCTCGTTGAAATAAATGGAGCACGGGAGGTGTCATCAAATGAAGCGAACTATAATATGTAGGTAGTTCTACTTTTATGAAAATAATTATGATCTTCGGTAGGTCATAACCAGTCAGCAGTCAGCGGCGAGGAAACATAATTAGATTTAAGACTTGGGCATCAAAACTCTCGAACTGTGAGATCTGGCATCATAAAATTTGCACAGCTTTTTTGTCTAGAGTTTCAAATTTAATATGTTTAGGATCCATCATGGGCGAGGCCGTGAAGCATAACCACATATTCACAAAGCATTATTTTTGGTATCTGTTAAATGTTGTAGAACGCTCGGGTAAAGCCGGGTAAGAAAGATTGCATGTTATACATAAAACTCATCTTGAAAATTACAGCATGCTGAACGAATTATTGAGAACAAATTAATCTAACTTAACCGAGGTGAGTTTATAAAAACAATAAAATTACGTTCACCGTATTATACTTTACGGGCCGACCTTTCTCGGGAGTTTTTTTTTTGTAATTTAGTTTAGGCCACAATATCCAGAAAAATTTAATATCACACGAATTATTGTGGTATCATTTAACGGGTTGTCAAATTTGGGACAACAACACTTATCGTGGTCTGATGAACACCAACAATTCAAATTGAAATATTCAAATGTATACGTGAAGGAATTTCACAACTAAATTCTACGGCTAAAGCTTTTAAAGGGACTTCGATAAAACAACAAAATATAAAGCTTGCTTTATAGCTACGCTCGGATACGACTTTATAACAATTTACCCTGACGACAAGCCCTAGAAACTGGGAGACATGAATCCAATCACAGATTTACATAACATAATGGAAATCTATATATTATCAGTTTATCACCTACGGGCTACAAGAGCTCGTTCGTTCACTGACATTCGTTTTAGAGATATATACATATAATGTACCCTTGTGTTAAATTTAAATAACACAGAGTTTTGTATGGATTTAGAAAGATGTACTCATAAGTTGGTGCTTTACGGATTGATGTTGAATTGTTCCAGAAAGTTTAGATTATACACGGTGTCCGGAAACTCGTAGTACAAGCGGGAAACTGGAGAATCTACACCACATGGGGAACCCAAAAAAACATAAAGTTTTTTGATTTGAGCATTTTCAAAAAAAAAAAAAAAAACAAAAAAAAATATTTTTCGGCTATTTTAGGGTTAAAGTTTTTTCTGGTGTTTAGGGTTGAATAACAGATGTTTTAACCCTGCAGAGCAGAAATATTTTATGATTACACCGGGTTAAATGAAGGGTGATTTCAAAATAATGCTTCAAATCCGAGTTTCTTCATTTGTTTTACTTTCAAATAGTTTTAATTAGTTGGGTACTTTGATCTTCAGTAATAATTTATAAGAATTTGATTAAAAAAAAAAAAAAAAAAATCAACTTCAAACTCGATTTACTCGATAACGAAAGCTCAAATAAAAAAAAAATATACTACAAAATCGACTCCAAATGTGATGTAGATTCACCAGTTTCCCGCTTGTACTACGAGTTTCCGGACACCCTGTATTATAAAATACGTACCTACCTAGCTATAGAACCGAGGAAACCTATTTTTAAAAATTTACAAGGCAAAATGCATTGGTTATTATTTTAACTTTGTTGTATCCATTTATTCTCCAAAAAAACGCATTCTAGAAAAATTTAATGCTCCTGGTACCTAACAACTATCCAAATAATAAAAGTTATAAAATAATTAGTATAAGTTCTATTGTCTGGCGTACAAAAAGTTTCAGAACATTCAATCTAAAAGTTTAAGCTTTGTTAAGAGTGTGGCCGTGGGTTTAGATGTAAATGAATTGTGGTAAAATAGATCATATTGTGGCAGAGACAATTAAAAAAAAATTAGTATGAGAATTCACGGATATTTTGATAAAAGATTCTTAGTAAATTAAGGTAAGAAATGTATTAAACTGTTGCAGCTGAATTGGAACCAATACTCATTTCTTTAACTTTATAGAATATATAGTTCATATTTTGAAAAAAAAAATACCGAAGCCACTCTCACAGGGACATGCTAACATTGCTGGTTGTGTGTAGCAATTATTATTAAGCATGTGCTATCAAAGAAATCTTACGGAGGAACAAGTTATTTTGTGTCACATTGTTGCCAGTGATGAGCAACTAGCGGCCCGCAAGCTCATTTTGTAAACCCGCGAGACTTTTCACGCGACTCTATGTCTTGGCTAAATAAAAAAAAAACATTAGCCGTTAAAAATATTAAATGGTTTCTGTTCTGTTTTGTAAAAAGGTTTAGCGGAAAACTTTAATCGTGATATTTTAATATTTTGCATGGGTTCCGTTTTATAAGATAGAAACATTTCGAAATATGTTTCTGAAAACATATAAATAACAAAAGAGAGTTTTGATATTTCTCATCTTCATCGTTCGGATTTCTGCGTGCTATGGTAAAATATTTCACGCCAAAATCTGTATTACAAAACACGCAGCAAACTACGATCTGTCGATTATGAATCAGCCACTCAAAATTGCAAGTATTTTTTTTTTGTTTTTCTTTTGTATTTGAATATTATTTTTAAATTTAAAAAATACAGAATATTATTTAATATTTAAAAGAAAAACCGAAAATTCAAATGGAGTTCTACAAATTAAACTTCATAACAAAACGAATATTATTTATAATATTTATTATGTTGTTTAATATTTTAGAATGATCGACAGAGTTGATTGGTTAAGTTTATTGGTAGGTAGGTACTGTAATCGTTTTACTAAAAATTACGTTTTAGAAAACAGAAATAGGTTTGCGACACCACCGAATGCAAAGTTAACCGCGTCAAGTTGTATGTACCCACTGCGGCCTGCGAATAAATTAAAAATGCATAAATAAGCCCACCGGCACAGACATAGGAATTAATAGACGAGAAGATAATGGCGAGGGGTAAAATCAACTGTTGAAGAACGAAGGGAGTAAGGCTGACTGTGATTCGTCAATAAATCAATCTGACAGTAAATAGGCATCTCGCATTATAATATCACCATTTAGTTCTTAAAAGTAAAATCTGCTTTTGAATGAATAGACATTTTTACATGGGAGCGCAAATTACTCGCCACGTTATGAACAAATTTGTGAAGTCCAAATTCGGCAAAAAAATTCGGTTCTATTTTCAGAGTCGAATATTTCGTTTAGTATTTAGTTAAGACACTTTTATAAATGTTCATAATTTACTTCCCAGCAACCAACCAGCTTTGTGTTTCGCGTCCAGACGTTTCTCGATGTGATAGTATATGTTTCTAAACTGATCTATATTATACGATGTGAATATGATTAAAATAAAGTAAAATAATGCTTATATATGGAATGTAATACGACAATTGGGTTTATTCTCTTTTTCACATCTATTTTTACAAGTTTTCATAGTACAAGTCAACATTTTGCCGTGTTATTTCGTAAAATGAACCGATGATGCCTCGACCATAGTTCGCACAAGAATGATGACGTCACGTTTTCAAATTTCACTTGAGGCCATACGCGAGCACAGCCGGCTCCAATGGAACCTGTATGGGGAGTGGGGATAATACGCTTTTAATCACTTAGGGCAGGTCTACTAATATTCATATGTCTATGCCCACCGGTTAAAAGGGTTGCTCATCACTTCTCTAGGCTATAAAATCAATTAGAATGTGGCTATAAGAATACTCTAAGAATGTCATGAGGT
The DNA here is from genome assembly GCF_061612785.1 of Hesperophylax consimilis. NCBI lineage: Eukaryota > Metazoa > Arthropoda > Insecta > Trichoptera > Limnephilidae > Hesperophylax > Hesperophylax consimilis. Next base: position 29,669,937 of record NC_142838.1, read on the forward strand.
TTGTTAATTACAATTTCTCCCTAAGACCAGAAGGATGATGTGAATCTACAAAGGATTTCATAAGGATAAATTTTCGTGCCGGAAAGTAATAAGACAAATAAGCACGTTTCTAAACAAAGGTTTCATTTTCATTAAAATACGCGGGTGCGTAATTAATACACCTATCAAATTCATGAAACGAAATCACAATGGAAATACGACTATAATACAAAAAATAACAAGAATCTTGAATATTAACTAATTTATTTATTTACGCCATCAGGACTTTTACATAAAACAAGAAGTAATAAATTACATTACATAGTGCATTCAAATTAATAAAAAATCATAGTAGAAATAATAATATTGTTATTCCCCAGCTACATGAATGGGATTTGCAATTGAATTTATCCATATTGGCACTATAGCAACAATAGAATATAGAAAACAAGATAGGAACAAAATGAATCAACAAACTAACAAATACAAGAGAGGGGAAAGGGTACAGATACCTGCCTAAAATAAATAGCAAAAATCAACATTAAAGGTAAATATTTACATTAAAAAGTAAGTTAAAAAATATAATGACCTTATAAATTTCCGATTATAATTTTGGTATGGAATAAATAAAAATATCAACGAAAATGAATTTATTTCCAAGCCTACGTAGCCTTTCGACTGGGAACGAATAAAATAGTTTGTTTTGGTACTCGAAACGAAGTACATTCATTAAGCAATTAATTCATTTATATAAAAGTACCAAATCGCTCATCAAATCGAGTAAATATATCTATCGCACACAAAAGCGACTCACCAAAAATTATTCAAAAAAAATATAGCTTGCCTTCCTGTGTCAAAAAAAAGTCATTTATTTACATCGATATTATTTTTTGATATCAGATAATTGCATCGAGATTATAATAATTCCTAATGGAGTTAGTAACCTATTAAATTGGTTTAATTAGTAAAGAGTGCTCTCTGAAAGCTTTTGATAAATTACCAGGCCGAAAGAAGGATACCTCATATAACGTGCCTGCATCTATCAAGTGGCCTAACTGAAGATAATTACTCGAGGGAGTAAAGCGACCCAAGTGGCGAGTCTTCCTAATAATTAAAATGATGTTTATAATTTCGTTTTAATTTCCTCGGAGTATAGAAATGTCAAAGGAATTATTTATTTTCATAGTGGTCGTTGCTTTGAAGGTTGGCAGTTAAAACATATATACACATGAACTGAACGCTTTGATTCTAGATTATTTGACTTTATTTCAATCCCAAAAAGGGTTTATTTTTATGTTGGGTGACTCAAAGATGGCAAAGTAACAATTAAGTCAAAGCTTCGTGGAAAAAATGAATCCCTAGTATAATTTTAACCCTGCTTCGAACTCGCGTGATTTCGGTGTAGCCGATTTTGGAGGTATTTTTTTTCCTCCATAATGGTGAAGAATCAATTAATACTACGTTCATTTTAACTTTTTTGCTCAAATGTCTGCTCTACAACGTCATTAACTGCTCGGGTCACGTAGTGCTGTATTTGTCACGAAACATTAAAAGCCGTTGGAGTCACTTTCTGCTATATCTGTCACCAAATTGCACGTCCTCATAAAACTCGATCTATCTTATTTTCTACTGTGGTCAGACATATAAAATACCGTTTTACAAAGAGAAAACACAAGCTTTCTTTTTGCATTTAAACGTTTACTTATGGAATCTTTCTAAATAAATCTCTAATCTGACAGATTATGTAACTAATCTGATATTACACTGTCTAGAGTCTGTACCCGAAAGATTAATTTGATTCAAGTACAAGTCCCCGTGTATAAAAGATCAGCTTTCAATTTGTAAACGAAAAAGTCATTCTATCGGAATCCATTATGGTCAAGTAAAACTTTGCTATAATCTGATCAATCCAATGTAATGGAAGAAAGGAGGGACAAAGAAAGATTGATAACATCTCCGATGTGCCGTAAAGTCATCAACAAAAGCGGAACCAATCGATTATTATTATTATTATCTATTCCCATTTTTGAGACTAAGAACAAATCTTATCGCCAGCCAGTTTGCGGATTATAAACAGTGAAGTTCTAATTATTGTCATAAATCTGATACTCACCGCTGATAAAAAACCGATATAAAAGGCAAAAACTATAATACATGGGATTCAAAATAATCAATAGCCTCGATAGCGGTAATAAATGGATACAGTACAGTGACACTAAATCACTCAGCGGAAACGACACGAGATTGCAGAATCATTCATTGAATACGACAGGGTTTTCGAAGGGGTAGTGAAGCATAAAACATTTATAACTTTATCTAAATATTCTAAAACTAACGAAAGTCCATACATATTGAAAAAACGTAATAACGGTATAGGTAAAGCAGCGAGAGCTGGCTGCAATAAAAAAGCTTAGCATTCAGTGTATTTGTGCATCGGTATACGCGTCCATTAGCGAGTAACAGCCATTTGTCCTGTTTACGCCTACTTACTGTCACTAGCGGAAGAGGGACAGCAAATTTATATGATGCTTGTAAAATAATCTTATTAGGAAGTTAACAGCGAGCTTTATTCATATCGGTTCCAGTTCGACCGGTTGCATGTTTATTACGCATTTGAATTCAGTCCTGAAAATTACAACATTCAGATAAACTATTTTAATGTCAATGAAATAAAACAATATTCGGCATATCAAAATACATTAAAAAAAATGCAATGGGTGATTATTTCACAATTCATTGTCCGAAGCCGGTTATACAGAGTGTCCGGGGGTAAACTGCACAAACATCGGGAGGTGATTCTACATGATAGTACAAGTATAAAAAAACAAAATAACTTTTCTGGAAATTTAAAGTTGAAAGTAGTTTTCAGGTACAAAAGTTGAATTGTTTGTATTGAGAAAATAATATTCTTCTATGGAAAAAGCAAAGGAATTTCGGAAAAACTGATTTATCGTTATTACTTCTACCATCATATAGAATCACCTTCCGAAGTTTGAGCACTTTACCCCCGGATATCCTGTATAACCGGCTTAGAACTCTGAAGTAATCAAAATCTATTTCACTTCAAACCTAGAACATCAACAAAAAAATTATATATTAAAACAAAACTATTAAAATTAAAAAAAATTATATGAATATAATACATGTCTCCTTATTTACAAAATAAATAATAAACTCATACATACAAATACAGAACTCATTAAAACGTCCCAAGTACACACACACTTTACACGGCAACACGATAAAATACATTTAAACACCATATATATACTCATTATGGCAAGCAATCCATTGGTTACGAGGGAAGCAACATATATAATTGCCTCCCAGACGAAATTAAAAATGAAAAAAGTATAGGTACATTTAAAAAAAAATTGTTCAGTTTTATGCTCAATCAACAAAACAATGAAAATGAATAATATCGGTGTGTAATATATTTATGTGTAATATATATGTTATTTCTAGTTAAATAAGTGAAAATTTAATTTTCTTTTATCTAGAATAAAAAAAATAAATAAAAAAAGTGAAATAATCACCAATTGCATTTTTTTTCAATAAAGTCTAAACGAAACACGCTGTATGTAAGTTATGTATCTGTGGATAGCTGTGATGAAGTCAACTAAGGTTGATGGACCTATAAAAAGGGTGCTTCTTGTCATTCATGCATTTAAGAGTAAATTCATTCAAGTACCTCGTTGCGGTTAGATTGCATTTAAATTAACATATTTTAATAATATGTTGATTTAATTTATAAAATCCGTTGATATTTTCATTTATTCCATACTAACATTTAAATCAGAAATTTCTAACATTATATTACATGATCTATAACTTACTTTTTTATGTAAATATTTAACTTTTAATTTAGTTTTTCTTTTATGTTGATTTTTTTTTTTTACTCCAGGCAGATATTAATACCTTTTTATCTCTTTTTTCTCTTTTTTATATTTGTTGTATTGATGTGTTTTAGGTTAATTCATTTTGTTCCTATCTTATTGTTTTATATTCTTTTGACGCTATACTTTGATGCTATGTTCATGATGCTATAAAATATTATTTTCTCTTTTATTATTATTATGTTAATTTAAATACTACTATGTTATGTAATTTATTTACACTTGTTTATGTAAAAGCCCGAAGGGCGTAAATAAATGAATGAATAAATAAAATAAATAAATAATATCAGGCAACGCTTCAAATACGACAACAGGAGTTATTTCACAGTGATAAAAAACGGGTTAGCGTTTATTTCAATAAAAACTAACTAGTCACACTTAGATAAAGGAAACATCCGGTGTATTTAATTCCAGTTATTATCAATCATTATTGTAGTTCCTGTTTAGATAATAACATCCGAAGCTCGGGATAAACCAAACGTACCGATGAAAATCGCTAAAACTCAATTATTTTGCACGCAATAATAAATTGATAAAAATTCATTTAACTCAAAGGTACATAATGCTATTTCCGTGAAAGCAATAAAAAGTACGTGTTTTGTATGCTCAATTTGCAAGACAGACGACTGCATAATTATAAAATGTTAAATTCACAAGTACCAAGTACCGACTGATCTCTTCTTTGCCACCAACTTCCCGGCAATATTCCTTTCCTGCAATGTCGCTGACCTCTGCTCTGTCGTCTGCGCTTTCAATCAATTTCCATAACGATAAAACCCCAACATACCTATAGCTTTGCAATATGCGATGTCTGCAAGCGACTGCCGATAATGAGGCTGCATTATTTATACGGTCAACGAAATGCACGGAAGGCATAGCCTTATTGTAATGAATCACCCAATTATTATTAATTATGGTTGTTATGTTGTTAAGTACCTATAAATAACCTACATGTCTCGTAATACAACATACATTTTGAAACAATATATATTTCACGCACGTAAGGTACGATTAGGTATATAACGTAAAATTAGATTTTAGTTAGGTAGCATTCAATTTGGGGGTCGGGTATGGGTTCCGCCGCACCATTTATTGAATAACCCTTCTGCAATAGGTCACTTCAAGTTGATATGTTTGGTGACTTAGCAGGGGTGTCCGGGTCCATGGGGTGAGATTGGTCCAGGACTTGATGACGGATGATGAGGGGCCGGTTGAGAGAGACCCTTTGACCTCTGCAGCTGGACTCTCTCGACCCATCGCCTTGCACTGCAGCGGAAGAATTGGATTCATGCATACGTCAATCCTGGACATTTACCCCCAGATTCCTACCCACCCTCATCCACCCCACTCCACACAGCATCCCCAAATATGACACTCTAAAGAAAATAATTTCCCTCTATGAAGATAATGTTAAAAAGTGGGTGAACGTAATTTGAAAAAAAAAACGGGTTGAACCTTATTGATTATGATGAAGACTGATGATAGATATTCTTGGAGGTTTTCTTTAATATGATAATATCTATCTATATCCGAACAGATAATGTGTATTTGTGATTTAATGAAACCATTCTTGCGTCTTCCCCCCCCCCTTTCACGAAGTTCTCTCGCGTTATTGAATTCCGCAGGTGCTTCGTTAAATTAAACGCACATAATCTAGTAAAGTGCCAGGAGCGCATAACTCAGCGGAGAAGTGGGAGCGGCATGCGGGTCCTGCGACTTGCGAGGAGTGAGAGCGGGACGAGGAGTGCGGCCTGGCAGCCTGGTACTTGGTACTCTTGGTAGTATGTCAAGGGCGGCCCGACACTGGCACCAGCACAGACACGTACGCGCCGGGCAAGCGCACAGGACGACCGGGAGAACTTTCTAATAATACCAGGAGCACAAAGATGCAAGGAGGTTGTAAGACGTTTGTAACAACGCATTTAACTGCACACACGGGAGGTATGCTTCTTATACGCGTTTTGCTTCTTATTTAATATTTTAGCTTCTTATTATTAAAATAATGCAAGTGTACCTTCTGGTAGGCGTGTCAACACTATGAAGGGAACCCAGAACGTGCATTATGCAAACGCATAATTATATCGCATTATTACATTCGAAGATTTAGCATTGCACATTTCAATGCAGCTAAGTCGGTTGAGTATTTTGATGTTAGCAGTAAGTAACGTGACACGCAATAGAAGGTAAAAGTAAACGTGTCTTAATTTATTAAGGCGATGCCATACGTAGTAATGCAAAATCATGTGTTTTTGGTTTGAAACTTTGGTCGCCTAGAAATGTTTCAGATGCTTTAACTAAATACTGCGAGTAGAATACATCTTGGCCTTTGAAATAATCGAGTATTTTTTAGATAAGTCTTTTTATAAGCTCCGAAAAAAATAATGTATAAGGCCTATGAAAACTGCTTTAAAGTTCAAAATCTCCTACTTACGAACCCATTTTCGGTTATTATTTTATTGAATAATGTGGAAAATTAAGTTATTTATAAAATGATCGGAAAAAATTTAAATATTTATGCCTGAACATCCACAAAATAAAATAAAAGGCACTTTTTGGCCATGTTTTTTTCTTGCATAAATCAAAACAGGTGGATGGTGTTAAGCGGGAATTTAAACCTTATCGCCATCTACGTAAGGGTTGTTATTGATAGCAGCTCAATTTAAAATATTACACGACGTAGTGCATCGCCTTAAGATCCACAGCGAACCGATAAGCAGCCGAAGGAATAAGGTTTCAATAAATACTCTCTTGTTCAAACTGCTAAAAAAACGTTTGAGTATAATTTCAACAAGTATTTAGTCATGTCGATGGATCAGCATTGCATATTTCATCGCAGCCAAGACGTCAGAGTTTTATATAAACGGTTTCAAAGTTTGTGATTTTTTATGATTTATCTCTAAATAGTATAAAATAAAGTCGCTATCCGCGTTTGTCTGTTTGTGCGATTAGTTCTTCTAAATTACGCAACAGATTTCGGTTGGGTTTTCACTATCATTTAGAGAATTTATTCCGGAAGCGTGTATATATAATACATGCACATTATATTTATATAAAGTACAGAAAAATCGATGATTTGTAATAAGTCGTAAAAAATATTTTTTCTGGCGCTTACATTGGTAACGCTGGCTAAACTTTGAGATACATAAAAATAATGTACGTAAGAATAAGACGCAAGTACACTACTCTGCAGACACTGTGCTCGATATTGAAGAGGCTGTTCATTTTCCTACAGAATTTCTCAATTCCTTGCAGCCCTCTGGATTCTCCCCAGATAATTGGTTTTGAAAGTAGGGTGTGTTAAAATATATTACGGGACCTCCACCCAAATTGTGCAATGGTACACGTTTGCAGGTAAAATCTAAAAAAACGTTCATAATAGAGTGTACAATACTGTGAAACTGGACAAATTATTTTAACTCCCCATATTCCTTTAAGATCAACGGATATAACGTTTCAATTTAAACGACTCCAATTTCCAGTAAAACTGTCTTTCAATGACCATTAATACGTCGGAACATTCAATGTTGCACTTTTAGATTTGAGCGTTGAGTGTTTTTCACATGGACAACTATATGTAGCCCTTTTGCATGTAACTTCTAATCAAAATCTGTTTTTGCTGTCTAATGAAAAAACAGCTGTAAACATTGTACATAAAGAGATTCTGTAGTTACTGGCAGTGTGGTCTGATTCAAGATAAAACTTTGATATTTACAGCCAATATAATATAATAAAGTCGCTAAATCAGTGAGCTGTGTAAAAAAATGTATGTTTACAACAAAATATTAATAAAAAAAATATTGCTAAACGCACTTTTTGAAACTATGAACTGTCAAAGTCAAAGCGACAAAAAATGGATCGGATAGTACATGTGTCTAAATCACTCGGACACTTATGACGCCGCATTAATAATTTTTATACGAAAAGAAAAAAATCGTCAAAAAATTACTTTATTTCAATATTTTAAACTAATGGACCCGCAATGCTTCGCTATTGTCTTTCTCGGGCGTCTATTCTTCCACCATTCTCTACTGTATATCACAATATTACTATTAAATTCTACAATACGTCGACTTAAAATGCCTCCGTATCTCATTCATGTGCAGAGATATTGCGTTAAGTATTCCTCGGGCGTCCCCGACTTCTTTTAACATTCAAATCACTATCTAAACACTCCTGGCACTAATAAAAACAAATTTTGAAATTCAGCGATATCGGTCGACTACTTTGCGAGCGCAAACATACGCGAGATGAATTTTTATATCTTAAGATTGTGCACAACATGTATCTTTGTAATATTATAATCTGAAAGGGTTGTATATCGAAAATTGGGATAAGTTCAAAAACCGCAAATCTATTGAAAAATAATGTCAAACGGAAATATTTCTAAATTAATCTTGAATCTGACATCTGACAGATCTTTTAAAGTAACTAAAATCTCAAAAGACCTCAAGCGTTTTAAAATATTCATTGTTAATTACTTTGTTGTGAATTTATTCTCTGTCATATATTTTTTCAATTTCACATAACTACTGTACAAAAATATGTATACATATATGGGACGTGTGGGATTGCACTAACCTCCCCACATCCTGGAATTAAAAAAATAAAAAATAAAAATAAATATAGAAAAAAAGGTATAGTAATAGCAAAGCTTCCTTGCAGTCTTAGTAGAACAAATATTCAATAGCAAAATGATGAAATGAGCAGACACGTTCGAGTGGTCCGCCGAAACAACAATTGAAATGGTCTCTGGCCGTGCCGGTCGGTTGAAACGTTTCAGCGATTCTAGTGATTATTCCAACTGGCCGCTCCGAGCATGCATTGAATATGAATACTAACGGAGTTAGGACCCAGGGAGGGGTCGGGAGATTGGACACTGACCGGATTTCCAGTAACTGAGATAAGAGGGTCACGATAATAATGAAACAAAAAACATACATCGTGAGCACAGGAATAAGAGGAAGTGTATGCAAATTAGAAGCGAACACTGAGTAGTTGATGAAAGAAGTAAACCATTCTAACTGACTCGTTATTCAACTTCAAAGATTAATATGTAAGCCGGATTACACTCTCTTAAGGAAGCAAATTACAACAGACAAACCTTATCTCCAAAGTCAGGGGCGTCGTCACTGCTGAAGATATTGTGGTTAGGTGCAAAATAAATTAGTTTACCTATTCGTTATTTTATATTTTGGTCCCCTGCACAGAGTGTACACAAAAACATATTTTAGTTCTGATTAGTACGCAGAATTCCCTCACAAATCTGCTCGGCGGTTTAGGTTCTAGAGAATTGCAAAGTTTTCAGAAATTTCTCCAGATTGGCTAGAGAAGTTTGACTGAAAATTTCCCTAGATTTAGTACTTTTCCCTAAAAGTTATTCCCTAGATGTAGGAAAAGATCCGTCTGTGAATTCTGCGCATACCAAGTATTATTGTACGTACTCATAAAGTACCTACCTTAATTCACCTACGTTCGTAGTGATTTCAACGTTTCGTTTGTTTTATTCTATAATAATTAGGTTTTGATTGTTTTACGTGGTCGTCTTGTCGTCCAAGAGGTATTTTACGATCTTCTGTCGCCATCGTTAAAATATAACGATGTACCTGGGCGAGATGTCGTTAAGTCAGTGGCAGAATAATCAAAGAAAGGGGCAATAGACGAGAATAATAATAGCTATAACCTATAAAATGCTGCCCAACTTTTGGTACCCAATAATTAATTTATATTGCAAAATGCAATTTTTCGGATATCATTAATTTTGTGAATGGGGGGAAACTGAAATAACGTGTCTGAAATTAAAATTAAAACATTAAAACGATAAGATATAGTAGGGCTTTTTAAAGTGTCTCATTTACAAGTGCAGAACGTGGACTTGAAAGCAATAACTCACAGGACCCACGTCTATCTACTATGTCTACCTACACCTAGGAAATGTGGCCAACGCCACCTTTGGCAGATACATACAAAGTAGGTTCTCCCTCTTGCGGCGCACAGTGGGTAAGATTGTAAAATTAGCAGGACGAATACCCATGATTTATTTTATAATATTACCTACTGGATACCTTCAGTATTCGCCCTGGTGAGGCCACCGTTACATATTTATTAAAATAAATTACTTTGTATATGCGAATACTATTTAAATAGTGGTGCATACAAATAATTTAGATTCCAACTATAAAAAAAACAAACAAGCAGTAAAAACGACAAAATAAAGTGTACGAAATCAGTTGTGACTGTAGTGTATTTGGACCTTCCCATCAACGTTCATGTTTTTATTAACTTACTTGCTAGTTGGGAGAGGCTCAAGGGCGTTGTGCGGCCCTTCTGTACAAAGCTATTGAAAATAACATTAACGAAATTGCGGAGAGATAATAAAAAAGATAACGGTCGCAATTGAGATAGATCCTCTATCCAGATCCTCTATCCGGGACTAAAACTCTACCAATTGAGCTACCGAAATTTAATTAAATTTGGTAATTTTTATCAATCTCTTATTTTAATTTAATCCATTACTGCATAAATTTACTGTAGTACTGCATAAGAAAAAAATCCTCGAAATGGTTTAAGCCGTGTTTGGTGACGAGATTTCAATAGCAAGGTCCTCCCAACCTTCGTCTTCCCCATCTCCTTCCCCTCTCGGTTTATTTATCTAACAACATTCCACAAATAGAGAATGTCATAGTTCCAGTGTGAGTGGGCATTTGAGACTATAATTATGATGTATTAGAGTAGTCATGTTTACATTTTTTAATGTGCTTGTGACACTAGCGATATCACGTGTTGAAACGGGCAACATTACATTTTTCTCAAATGTATATAATGTTTAGTGTTTATTTTTCTTTATATTTGATTACTGACCAAATAACCTTTTTGGCATTTATATTAGTTCCCTGACCCTAACCCACTGTGCTGGGCCTGCCCGATCCGCCTCCGTAGATCGGCCCCAAACGTTACTTGCATACAAATTTGACCAACACACCCAACATTGTACGTTGTTAACACAGTTTCCTATAAAACTAAGGCATACATTAATCACATCACTAGGAACCGAGTATATTACGCTACTCCATCATGCTGGCACACTGGAGAATCTATCTTAACCTGTAACCTATACCAACTACTTTAGGGCAAATTTATGCACTTAAATAATAACAGAATCTGGGGCACATTATGTAACGGCTTGGTAGCGAAAGCGAAATAATATAACGGCGTTTATTTCCATAAACAAGTAGCCAGCGGTGGTTGTTTTCAGCCTTACACCGAAATTCTAAAATAATTCTGACCCAATTCAAACTCCAAACAGCGTCGGTTGAATTAAGCCACCCAAAGCCCGACAATAAATACAAAGTACTCGTACGTGCGCTGCAACCGCTGCAAAGTTTATTCGATACAATGAAGGTAAAGGCAACAAATAATAATATAAATAAGATGAAAAATCAACAAGCCTTGTACAGAATATAGTAATTACTAAGATATATTATTACTGAAACTATTGATTATCAAACTAGATAACAAACTAAAGGCGGATACTATTATTTTTCAACCGCTTCACATATTCACCCGTTACTCCTTTTTTCCAATCCATCCACTTTTTATGATCAAACCATAAACGAGTCCCTTTCATAATCTTGTTCGTAATTCTTACATCAACTATACAAAGTTATCTGATTATATGACATAGTCATTTGAAATTAATAATTAAATATCAAGATGCGAAGAAAAATATAAAATGAATAACACATATCTTACCACAGTCAGAAAATTGATTATATATAAAGACAAGTAGAGATTAAACATTCATGGGTCTTATGCCAAATCACTATTTTGATGAATCTTTATGACGAATTGGTGAACATTATGAATACCAAAAAATATGCTTTAGATAAATTGAAGGTTTTCCTATCGCTTCGATTGAGTAGAATACAAATAAAAAATAAATTACTAAATAAAAAATATAAATGTAAACTACTAAAAAAAATATTTTTTCAATAGAAATGTATGAACGCATAAAGGAAACAACTTTAAAAAAATACATTATTATAGCTAAGATTATCTGTGACAGTTTCACTTGATTAACTTTATTGCTTTCTTATAAAATTATTTAGAAAATAAATAAAAACCAGTTTTTTGCTTGAAATCGAACGTTTCTAGACTCCGTTTGTCAAGCGATTTTAATGCCTATTACTTACAATATAAGGTATACCAAGAATATACACATTTTTGGCTTGTAGCTTCCTCTTAAACGAGAACATTCAATTTTCGCAATTTCAATAAACGATGAAGTAAGGAAACTTTGTTAGTCTGAAGTAGGAATGCTAGCGAGTATGTGACTATGAAACTCTAAAACTCCATGCAATTACACGTTCTCAGACTGACCGTTAAAGCTGTAGTAAAACTCCTGGGGAATTCCTAGCGATATGTTCCTAGCACTGCGCTTTTACTTTAATCTTAATTCCAATGGAAGCTCTCCTGCAGTATCCAGGGATTGAATGAAATTATAAATGCTCAACTACTCACTTTTCGTTCTATGGACGAAGACATTCTGAATACTGAAACGCGCTGCTAAACTGTAAGGCGTAGTTAAAGCAAAAAGTTTATGTAAGACCAAAAAACATTGTAATAAAAATGAACGAAATTCCACGAAGGAAAAAATATAATGTTAGTTTTTCTCTGGGCCAATGTTATAATAACATTTCTGAGATTTTTTATATCAGGGAGTGCGGCCACTATTCGTGACTCTCTTCCCACCTATTTCCAGCTGGGCATTGTATTTAGCTACCAGCAGCTCAGAAGGCAGTATCATCCACCCACCCTCAGACTGCCACGGGGTTGTTTCGAGAACTCTGCCATTTTGGAGAGAAAACATCGTATATTGTTTTACGCCGCACCTGTAGTAGTGTTTTTTTTACAAAAAGTTGCTATACAAATTAGCTTATAATAAGAATTATTAATTAGCTTCCTGTCTGCAGGACCAGCCGTCAATGAGCCTAACAGTGGGGAAGGGTATATTTATTTATTGTTTTTGTGTTTAATTCGTAGAACTCCATTTAATTTTTTTAAATTTAATTAAAATCAAATTTAATAATATAATTATTAAGTTCTGCAAGTATTTTTTGGTTTTTGTTATTGTTACAGCTGTTTCGGCTTTCAAAGCCATTTTCATACTGTCAAAAAAAAGGGTATATTTATGTTGCCGAGAAGTATTGCTTCCGATGTAGATATTCAAAGGAGAAATAATTTCGATTCTTGAATAACTGACGAGACATTCACCGATGCCTTCATAGCTAGTCATAACGGATTTTTATTTTATTTTTTTATTGTTTAACTTATAACATTGTTACATTGTACATAAAATTAGGTAATAATAAGTAATAGTGTAAAACATATGTTGTTGAATTTCTACTCCAATGAAGAGTGCTAGCTCTTGAGCTTGGCGTAGGAGTTATTTGACAATTATTTCATGTTTATATCAGTAATTAACATTATTACAGTACAATAAATATAAACTTAAAAGAGGATTGTGACGTTAATTCAGTGTATTAAAATTATTATTAAAAATACTTAGTTCGGTAACTCCGGTTCAATGAACTCTAGAACTTTACTTTGAATTTAAGCTTAATTTTTTGTTTGTTTGAAGAATCCAGACAAACGATAAAGTAGCTACCTAAAATACAAAATTTTTAACAGAAATAATTTTCAATTCCCATTTTAATAAATTTAAATTAAATTTTATTAAATTTTAACTGCTTTGTCGGGAATTCAGTGCAAATCAAAATCTTATATTTTGATGAGACACGAAGCGTCATAATTGGTTTCACTTTTTTACCTCCATTTAGTCCAATTTGACCGACAACGCTCTAACGCCGAACGACTGGAAACCACCTCTCGCGTGTTAATAATGTTTCACGAAAACAACATTAATATTATCGGTATAATTTGAGAATATGCTCAATCTCGATGACACTAAAATCACGACTTAAGTAAATCATAAACCAAGACATAATATTGGGTATGCCATCCGGGTGAAAATTGGCAAAAGTACAAACTGAGAAGCTGCAATTGAAAATAAGCTCAAAGTCCAAGTAAAAACAACGCGTAAAACAAAAGGTTGGGTACTGTAACAAGAAGTGCCGCCCGCGGAGACTGCGTGGTATCTCGCCCTATATATTATTTCCTTGGTATATAAGTATATATACACCAACAGAGGGCGGGAACTGGGTCACGTAGTACTTCCAGAGGTGCATCTCGCCCGGACCCGGACCCCGGACCCGGGCCCTTAGGAGCGGGGAAGAAAACCTTTCGAGGGACACGATAAATCAGATAAATAAAGGGCGCGTTGGATGAAATTCGACGAAAAGCATGGAATTCGTATAATGGCAAAAAGCTGGGAGCAGATGCTATCCGGTAAATTCATCGCAAAAAAAAATACCGCGAAACATTTACGGGAAAATTAGTTGCTATTGGTTTTTTTATTATTTTTTTTAAACAATTTAGTACAAATGATAGCCAAGAATTAAGGAAATTAAATAAATTAGTTAGGTTAGGTGAGATTAACTCGGTACTATTAATATAATACAAACAGACCTTAGATATTTTATTTCATGTATTGTGTGTGGTGAATTTTAAACGGTGATTTTTCCGCGATGAATGTTCTTAGAACCGGAGCAGACACATTCAATGATATAATAACGTTATCCTTTTTCTTCTCACATTGTGTACCCTACAAACAACCTGTTGCCTCTTTTTTATAATTGTTTTATCATTTCCCGAAGTGATAGACAGAGAGGTTGGAACGTCTTGATCTGTCTTCGCACATTCAATCAATGTGCTGTCTCATACATACGCTTATTTACACCAACTCTTGACATGACACGAGGATTTGCCCCTTGTGTCACAATATTCGCTTTCTCGATCCAATCGCTCTACTTGCCAAACAATATAATTGGTATCAAAACTAATTGTGAACAGCAAGAACTTTACTGTATTTGGTTTCTATTGTAGTATGTATTGCATTCAATACACCCTTCAATCAATTTAATTATCAGCCCCATACTTCATACACCCCCATTTTAAATCTTTAACCCCTAGAGCTTCTGATATTTTCAATGTATTTCTCTTAGGCGAAGAGTCAAAATGATGATTGCACGGGAAATATTTTCGCATTACATTCGATTCCAGATAAATCAGCTGTTTTTAACGTAATTCGAATGTGCATGTAATATAAAAGTTATCGTCACTTCACTTTTTTGTTTTATATATAAAAAAAATAAAAAAATTCCAAACTTTGACAAATATAAATCTATGTTGCTTCATAGAATTATTTCATATTTTTTCATTTGTGTACAAACTGAAAGCGCTCTTATCTAACATTTTTAAAATCATATATCTCACCGTAATACAGGCTGAGAGAAATATCTCCCAAAAAGACTTTGTGTGTTGACGTCTGGGAGAAATATCTTCCAGAATTGCTCTAGGGGTTAAAATAAATCATGTAAAGCATATTCGGATTGATCGATTCGTGATACCGAGTACTCGTACTTAGAATGTTCAAAGCTTTTCGTTTTCTTGATTTAAACTGTGTTTAGAAAGTATGAATAACTAACGGCTAATCGATGAACGGTTCAACCAAATAACACGAATTCCTTTAAATTCTATTTGTCTTTTCTCACTTGGCGGTGTTATGATCTAAGTAGATTCGCATTTGCAACGCCAGGTCAAGGGTTTCAAAATATAAATGAAACGATAAGATCTCAAGAGGCAATTAACTTGAAAACGAGTTGCTGAACTTGCATTTTGCAATCTAAGACACGGTGGTTTAAGATTCCGGAGGTAAAATAGTAAATACGATAATGAAAATGTGATTGAATAAACAGAACATTGAGAGATTTAAGAGAAGAATATATTATTGTAATTATTAACTTATTCAAATTATTACATTAATACAAACATGAAAATGTAATACGACATGATGCAATAAAAATAGAAAACATGAATTTATTTTGCAATATTTTTGTTCCCTAGTCTTAATGCACTGGTTTTGAATTTGAAATACTGACCGGATGTGAACACATTTGCAGAACAAATAAACCTAATTTTGCTATGAAAAACTTGGTACGTATATACGATCTTCCAAGGTTCGATATCTGTTCTTAATGTTTGGTATCTCTTCGAAAGGTTTGGTATTTCTTCGAAATGTTTGGCATCTCTTTGAAAGGTTTAATAAGTCTTCCAAAGGTTTACAAACTCTCCTAAAGGTCTGTTATGTCCTCTAAAGCTTTGATATCTCTTCGAGAGGTTTGGTATCTCTTCGAGAGGTTTGGTATCTCTTCTAATGGTTCGGTATTCTCATCTCTTCTATAGGGCGTAGGGTATTTTCGCCTCCTCTTCTCCGCCCACCGCCTGCGTATACCGTTACCTGACCAGACACAGTTAGATATCGGACACAAAGAAACAAACATTATCCACAGATGTTGAAATCATCTCCAGCTAATAAAACTTTTGACCTTTGTAGTTTTTCTAGCGGTGATACGTGATAAATTCAAATTCTTAAAACTAGTTGGACCACTATACAAGTCAGTTCAATAACAACCGACCGGTGTCAATAGTGAGGATCTAGTAATAGTAAAATATTATAACAATAACATACTACCTACGTAACGTACATAATCCCCTAAATAACGTGGGGTTATGGCCAAAAGTTGGTAACTTACAAAAACATGTTTTGAAGTACCTAAACTAAATTTTAATGTTTATTTTTGGAATAACTTTATTGAGTAAAACCTCAAATTGTAATATTTAATTATTCAATATTAGCGATTTCTAAACGAAAATAATTAAATATTACAATTTGAGGTTTTACTCAATAAAGTTATTCC
This sequence comes from Hesperophylax consimilis, assembly GCF_061612785.1. Lineage (NCBI taxonomy): Eukaryota > Metazoa > Arthropoda > Insecta > Trichoptera > Limnephilidae > Hesperophylax > Hesperophylax consimilis. The sequence continues at coordinate 29,686,687 of NC_142838.1, forward strand.
AAAAATAAATTTTCATCCCAGACTTGTAGAAAAGTCAATAGATGTCGCACATTAAAATAAAAAATAAAGATAGGTTTATCTAAAAAGACGCTGTCTAGATTGCATTTAGTTCGGGTTGAATCTTTTGATCATACATAAAGATAGTTGCCGATAAAAATGTGCGTTGAAAAATTGAAGACAATGTTGGAAGTTCTTATTCGAAGTATGATACAGTTAAAATGTGACCGAAGGGGATAGGGTCCTATTAGCTGGTAAAGAGCGGTGCCCCGGCAAGGCAAGGGTTCTGGGTTCGAGTCCTAGATGTGACCGTATCCTTTTCTGATTTTTCTGTTTCAGATTTTCGTTTAGAAATCGCTAATATTGTCTTCAATAATTAAATTTTAATGTTTGAACTTCATTATATCGATCCGGTTCGTGAAAAATGTTCGATTGACCCAGCTCTAGTTGAAACCTCTATTTTTGTTGCATGAGTAGTATAATGAAATAGGGGCAGGTTATGTTGTGTTATAGCGGATCACTTATTAAAAATAATATATAATACAGCCATGAAAGATTCATCGCTGACAAAAGTTAAATAAGACGCGACATCTGAACTTTGCTGAGCGACGAACTTTGAATAAAATATAAATCATTTGAGCTTTCAGATGCCAAAGTTCAGATATTAAGTCTGCAGGAGGTCAGCCGCTTCCCGTAGTAAGCTTAAACTTAAGCTTAAAGTTAAGACTATAAGACCTTAAAAGGTTAACAGAAGAATAACAGAATTTCAGCTAAAAAGGTCACATTCTTTGATGTATTGTTATGTTCGTTGAAAAACGAAACTCACTCTCGTTAAGCCACAACATTACCTACTTCCCACGCATAAAAATAAATTACAACGACGACGTAGCTTTAATGTTAAGCAATTTCACGCACAATGTGAATGGGAAGAATTAACAGTGAAAATTAATTATAAAAATTGATGGGCCTTGTAATTACCTAATAAAGCTTTTTCAGAAATCAGAAGGTATCCATCGTTAATGTCGGCAATCACAACGGCCGAATTCAGTACATGCTAATTTTATTTATATTGCGTGGGTGCATAACTAGGAAGGTAGTTACGTGAATCACTTTTATTTTTGAAGAAAAATAAATCACATCAAAGCACTTGTACATAATCAACATCAAAGCGCTTAGAAAAATGATTCAGCGGTGTGTTGGTATAACAACTTGCAGAGGAACGGAAATTGCAAAATGGCGAAATTAATGTCAGCTTTTTTGTCAAGTGTTTTGAGGTTTTCTCCTCAATAATTTGCTTGGATAGGTCCTACAAAGTCGGAAATGTATGTCGAAAAGAGATATTTCTTAATATCAAAGAAAACATTTTCAGCTGTTTTGGATGTTTCTCATAATACAGGTGGGGCAAAAGAAATCACCCTATGTTCTTTTGCTGTAATATTTTTTTTATTATAAATTTTGGTACTGCTTGTGAAATTTGTTCAATTGTTTGTAAACCGATTCATGTCTTGTCGATTTGTATTCTGCGTTTGTTTACTTCACAAATGTCAAAACCGAATTGACATTTGGCGCCATTTGCAAAAGTTATAGCGTTTTCCATAGGGTGATTACTTTTGCCCCACCCTGTATGAGCAAAGTTATCGTATCATCAGTTGGTCAGTTTACGTGGGCTGGCTGGAACACCAGAAGCGAAATACATACGAATTTCACAAAACAAAAAGCACTGTTTTGATTTATCTAATAAAATGTAATAAAATAAATATGATTAATAAATTTCACAGTAAATAAATAGTTCTTGGTTTTGAGCTGAGATACGCTACATCATCCTTCTTAGACTACCATGTCAACACATATCGGCCTTACAATATTCATGATCAGAGCAGAAGTCACGGAATAGGGAGAGCCAAATGGCGCCTGGAGCTCCTTGAATTTTGGCTCCTTAACCAAAAAAAAGTGATACGTCTGCTATTTTCTAAACAGTTTGGTATGGTTAAATCTAGTGTTTTCTGCATTGCAAAGTTTCCCACAGCCGAAATAATATAGTTGTTCGATCCAATTATAGTGCCATTGATTATTCAGGTATGTTCTTCATAGCGGTCTACAAATACATACGTATTAGACTTTGAGTCGAGAGAGGTGAGTACGATTGCAGAACAGCAAAACCGTATAAGATCGGTTGAAGTAATGAAGGCGAGCACAGTAATTAGAGACTGATAAATACGGCGAATCGAAAACACTTCGCCGGAACTAGCTGCATAACAAAAATAAATAATTCATAGTAAGCAAAGTAATTAGTTTGACAATCACGTGACGACTCCCAGGTGAAACAATGGCGGCTCACACGACATGAGGTGATACAAAAAATATAAACTGATAGATACAAGCCCACAGCCCACGTGCTGCTCGGCAATCAGCCATCAGCCGTACATAACGACGTAATCGGCCGTAATAAGTAACGAGAGTACGTAAGCTCAATTACTCATTGTTAAGAATGTACGTACGGCACGACCGCCTTTGTTGCAGAGCAATGCAGAGATTGCGATACCCACGGTACACAGCCATAGGTCCACACCGCACTGAAAGAACAGGAAAGCAGAACCGAGCGGCTGCGGTGATGTTTTTTCCCAGTCACTCGGCCTTACCTCAGTTTGGCATGCTTATCTGCATCGATAGCATCTCGCGTGCATTTGTTTCGGTGACCATTTGACCAACCCCCAATTTGTTGCAACGTTACTTTATCTTTATTATAAACAGAAAATCTGTTTGTGTCAGCAAAAACTTTCTGACGGAGAAATTTGCGCGATTTTTCCTGTCTGGAATTTCAAGGTTCGCAACAATTTTCAGATTGCAATGTTATTTACATCTTGAAGTAAATCTTGAAATATAAGACAAAACGCAATATCATTATCAATTGTTGCAAAAACGCACAATTCGTTTCAGTTGAGTCGGGACGTATCACATTTGGGAAGATAAATTCTAATAAAATCCATGAACTTTAGTAGCGCCCAATATGAGATTTGTTCATCAAAGAACATAAATATACATTGATTAAATAAATACAAGAATTAATAATGGCATTTCCAATTACACGTTTTCCAATTATGTCCTCTGTGTGCGAACTGTATATAAATTTCTCTGATAGACAATGAACAGTGGTTGTCAAGAACACTTGAGGTGCTTAAATAGTGTCGGTTTTTCAGAATTCGCACCTAACAGATAAAGATCAGTATTTTAATAAATCCTTGGGTATAAGATGTGCTGCACAGAAATGGGATAGGTTTACGTATGAACATTTTAGAAGCTCTGGCAATAAAAAAATCAAAATAAACAATTAGACTTGTCAAAAAGCCCCATTTTAAACGAATTCCACCCCCACCTACCCCTCGCCCACCCCCGGCCAAAGTTGATGTTCTCTCTCCCTCTTCTATCTTACATATAAATACACTGGAACTCTGTTATTGATTTAATAGGTTTTTATATAAACCTGATGAAGGTTCAGAGTGAACCGAAACCGGTTGGTTTTATATATTGAAAATATATACAATAAAATATCATTAAAAACAAAGTTATTTTATTCTGATTACTATGATAATAGTTTGTCTATAGTTATAACAAAGATAGATCACGCTAGACATATATTATATATTTCTACAGCGCCTTTGAGGTGATTTTTACAAAAATGGCGCTATACAAGTCATCCAAATATTATTACATAATTCCTTATTTTAATGGGTCAATTTCAATCATTATACTTCAAGGTATATAGCATCCTCAAAGAAGACCTTTTGGCTTACAGAAAAAAAATATATCTACTACAATCGTCGCGTAAAAACATTCACCCCGAAGGAACGCAAAGTAGTGTTATCTTACCTTTTGAGGCGATTACGATTTACAGCAAGGTTCCCCATTTACGGAGAATATTTTACATAAATTCCAGTCAACGATAAGAAATAACCATAAACTGTAGAATAAAATAGCTTGATGTTATTATGTTCAAAATTGCCCGCGTCATTAAATTCACGGTTCGAGGCTTCCTATACAAACGCATCGCCCGCGGCGTTAGAGGCATAAGTCTAGCCGAAAATGGCTCACAAATTTACGTAAACGCTCAATTTCTATGGGCCAGCCAATCTGTGAGCACGTAATCTTGAATAATCAGTCGTAATGTGAGAAATTGTCTCACGATTCCTGTTCTTATTAAATAAATTAGATTTTTTAGCATAATATGCTAATACGTCGTTTACAACCGATATGCTCCCAGAAAAATAGCGTTAAACGAACCAAGAATTTTATTCCAACCCATACAAATAAAAATCCCTTTTTAATAAGTTGATGACTTGTTTATAAAATTTGAAAAATGGTTACGTTGTGTTGGAATCAGTTTGTTGGATCATTGTAGGAATGAGTTTGAAATAAGATTTACATTCCTATGGAAATAGAACTCTTTGGATGAATTTAATCCCTTGGGGTTAACAGTAGGTCGGTTAACGTTATGCTACGTATACATGCGCGAATCGAACTGCTGAACTGAACCTCAACTTATGGGAAAGGATCAAAGCAACCGCAAATGGCGCGAAACGCCGCTTGCAGTTGCTTCGTTCCTTTGTTTAATTCGTGGCTCGGTTCCCGTTTAGGTTCGCAAAGGTATACGCACCATTAAGTAAGACTGTTTATTTGGATAAGTTCCTCATTGCAAACGGAATCTCCATAGCATCTTGTAAGGTTCTCAAAACCAAAAATGCAGTCTCCTTTTAATATCTGAATGAGTAACAAAATAAATTATGAAGTTAATCAAAACCGAAATGTAATCATGTTAACATACAAAACCCGGTTTAACTGCGCCAAAATTAACTATGGAATACGAAAATTCGTATCCGTAGAGCGTCAGCGTATCCAATTGAGACGCAGACTGCGCAGCTCAGCTTATGTCCGCACGGGCGCTGGTCGTTCGTGAGAATATCGAATTCCTAGTACGATTCTGATATTGAAATTATTTTTTTAATATTTGGCTTCGATTACCTGAAAACGCGAGATTCTCATGGGGAATTTCAGTTGAAGTGAGAGTTAAATGACATTAAGTTTAAAAACTATTAACATTTAACACTGCCGCGTGTCTTATAAATTTCAGAATAATTCGATTAATTTCTCAGCCATGCTGCAATATAACGCCAACGTTCTGCTCACACCTTCTGCTAAAACTGTGTCGCGGTCACAACTGGGCGCAGGACAAAGAATACGCGAGTCTGCACCGCATGCGCCTGTACCGATGCGTACGGCGGTCAATACTCCTTCATCCATTGCAAAATCTGCGTTGCCCTCCTATGCGCGGAGCTGCGCGGTCTGCGTCTCAGCATATGCCCGCCCAGACTTACCCTCGGCATACTACAGGTTGAGGCAGCTCGGCATTTAAAAGGTTGATTAAGTTTACGGAAAAAAATCGTGTCGGAAAAATTATTCATAGATAACCATATTGTTTTCTTGTTTTTGCCAAGTTTGTTTTAAAAACAAAAAAAGTACGTAAGTAGGTACAGCTACTGTGTTGAGTGATCTCATTCCACTGCAAAATATTGGCCACCTTACTGTTAAAAGTGTTAAAACCACTAAAGCTCACCGTGGGATTAACTTTTTCTTTCTTCTTTTGTGTTTTCAATTCATTTCGCTTCAATTCGCAGAGCTGAGCATTCCAAGGCCTTTTCAACAATTTTGTTAAATAACAATGGTATCATCGCTCTCCCGTAAAAAAACTGTTTTACACCAACATGGAAATGTTTTGAAATAAAACATTAATAAAAAGTTGAGCTTTTAAATTGAAAACAAGATTTTTCTCGAAAAACTTAACTGACGAATAATTCATTACTGTAGAATTGTATTGTAGAATATTTTCTCAAAGTCGAGATTATTATTTTCCCAGAAAAAACCGGTAATTGGGATATTTACACAAAGTAAGAAAATAATTTCATTCGGGGGAAAAATAGTTAATTTATTTTATAGCAAACTAAATTATAAAAGCATTAATGGCATTTATGTTAACTTTTAGACCAAACATTTTGTTCATTTTAATGTAATAAAAGCATTATTACATTACCACGAAGATGTAAAATGTACAGTAGCGACGCCTCCTGACAGCATTGCTAAATAATTATGTAGATCTGTGATAAATTCCATCCAACACATTTGTATGATTACAATCACATGTATCTAACGGAAAATAATTAAAGAGGACTCGTTTGACTGTAATTGTGCACACCGATAGTATCCCCTCTTACCAGGGTATCATGTGAAATCAGGAGGTGAGCAAATAGTGTTCTTACCAGCGTTTTCATGAGTGCGGAGAGTTCTTTGGTGACAACAGCGAACTTGAAGAAGGCGGCGCCTATGTCCGGCTCTATCTCCCTATCCTTCCCGGACATGGCGTTCCCCCCCAGCCTCTCCAGGGCCCGGGAGAGATACATCTCATTGTCCACATGAGCTAAAACAAACAAACAAACAAGCAATTAGTAAGAGATTTTTTTATGATAATTATTGCTTCGTAATCTCCAGTGACTAGTACGAGTGCAGTTCGGCAGTTACTTCGGGTTGCAGAATGAGAGGTGAAGATCGCCCCTCCGATTAGAGAGGGCACCAGACGATGGTTTTTTATGAAAATTATTAATTAAGTAAGTTATTGTCGACTCTCACAAATTCTATCAATAAAGTATTTATTTATTGTTTTATATTCATTTTCATAGATTTCCATTTTAATTTTTTAAAGATAATAAACATATTTATAAGACTCGATTTAAAGACATCTAAAGAATCGAAACTAACAGTCCACTATGGAATGCTGATACCAACCCTGCTTTTGGGCATGTAGAGCGAATAAACGAAGTAAGGAGTGTAAGGAGAATACGTGACGCGAATGTGAATGGTAGAAGGAGTCGGGGACGCCCAAGGAACACATGGCACCTGAACCAATGAACCAAATACTTGTGTCGGGCTATGTCAAGAGTCAGAATAACAGAAGGGCATGTGCAAGACGATGTATGAATGTGAATGAAGCAATAAGTGTGTGCCGGGACCTCAGGAGTGTATCCCTCTAAAGGATTTAATGGTTAATTACTTAGATATAAATAGATCGATTGCCAGTGCCTTCACTGAACTTGCAGTTAAAACAACCGATTATTTAACACTGCAGAAATCTGTTTTATTATTCACCTTGGCGCCATCTAATGGTACATTTGCAAACCGAAACGCGAACATAGCCACGAATTACGGGAAAGGAACGAAGCAACTGCAAGAGGCGTTTCGCTCCATTTGCGGTTGTTTCGTTCCTTTCCCATAAGTTGAGGTAAGTTCATATTGAACTCGTTTTGACGAGTTTAAAAATCAAAATATTTTTCTGCGGCGGAGAATATTTGTATTTTTTTTAAATTTACTGGTACTCTTCATTCTGTCATCCATTTTGTATTTTGTAAGCTATATATCTATTAGTTTAATTCAGAGTTACCTATTGGTATTGGTATTGGTATTGAGGTCGTTGATGTTGATGTCCACCTTTTACGGCCGGAGCTGTAATACTTTCAAATGCATTCTCTTTTACTTGTCCTACAAAAGTGAAACTTGGTAATATAAGTCGTCTTCTCATTCCGATGCATCTTTTTGTATCTACCTGTCGCGTAAACTTCAACCTGTTTAGGCAGATTCCAATCGTGCACTCTCGCTTACTTTAACGATATAAGAATACTTGTATATTTATATGTCTATCTATATAACTAAAAATGCTAATGTTCGTTTATTCAAAATCTTAAATCTCCATAAGTTGTTAAATGACTCCTTTGAAATTTTTAAATAAGAACATACGCGTTTGTGTTTATAATGACGGCCGGCATAGTCCAGTGGTAACGGCATTGGACTGCCATTCCGAAGGTCGCGGGTTGGCGTGCGCCAATAAATTTTATTTGATTAATTTGTGTTATTTCACAATTAATTAATTAAAATAATACATAGTATATTTGCGGCACGTTCCAGAGTGGAAGATACTACCAGTATCGCCCTGGTGTAAGACCACCATTCAGAATTGAAACGTTGCTCCAAATGGCTTTAGCCCTGTTTAGTGACTAGATCTGAATAGCCAGGTACTTCCCCACCTTCCTCTTTCCCTTCCCCACTTACCTTCAGCCTCACAACATCCCCCAATTGGGGATGCCATAGTCTCACTGGCTCCAGACGGGAGCAGTTGGGACTCTTGTGAGGTATTCACTATAAAAAAAAAAATCCATTTATAGGTTTTATCTTTTGAAAAACAGCGTCATCTGTTGGACGTAAAAGCAATTATTTCTCTATCTGCACAGACAGACTGAGCCACAGCAACGCATGGCGGGGAACAGCTAGTAGTATATAATACTACCCGGTTTTTTTTAAATATGATTCAAACATTCTTATTTTTAACTTGTTTCAAAACTCCAGTCATGATAGAAAGTACGATGCGATCCGAACATTACTGGGTTGACATTGAAATTCTATACTGAGCAATCTGCACATTTCGTTATTTTGCTGAAAAGTGAAAGTTCCAAAAGTTATCATTCTATAAATTTTTCATGTAAAGAAAAAAAATGGTATTTTAAAAATAATGATTTTATGCATACGCTCGAATATATTCGAGTAAAATTATTATCTGACAGAAAGGTAATATAATTTTATAATACGTCGTATAAAATGAAAAAGTTCCCAGTCTTTTTTGGCCCACATATTTTTATCACCAGTGACAGAATTTCCATTGTTAAAATGAGGAGGTCGCGTTATTAAGTGTCCATTTGCCCGCGGGTAATCGTATTTCACGTGCCCAGAAGTTAATGTAATTCACTGAACAGATAATCGCTAGAAGTGTGATCTGTGCCGATTTAAAAGAAAACTCATGTAACCAGTTAACTAAACGGCCCTCCACACTAGCGACCAAATTGTAGGAAAATTTTGATTAAATCTGAGATTTAATCAAAGATCTTAAGCTATGGAAATCATGGCAACATGAAAACTGCTGGAAAATGTGTTTACGTTAGAGTAGCATAATAATTGCATTATCGATTTTTTTTAGCGATTAGATCAGCGGCGAATTCCATTTTTTAATACTTTTACAAGAATGCGGTCTTTAGTGCAGATGGACGATAAGACCTTTCGACTCCTAGGTCCCAGAGGTGTCAATAAAATGCTATATATACATATATTGTAAGTGTTTTATTCATTTCCTTTTTTGTAACAAATAGAGATTACGATATCCTCACTAGAATCTCCCTTCGTGAATTTAATTTAGATATTATTAAAATTTTGTATTGTATGTATTTTGTGGATAACACGAAGTAACTATAAATTTATTATGTAGTATTTTTTTCTGAAATAATTAGAAGCATGTTTTTTTAGTGCAGTTGAGTGGTTTCGGTTTCATAACATTTTCTATTTCTGATCTCTCTATATTGTGTATCCAGCTTTTTATTTGAAATTTAAATGTTATAATATTGTTATGAGTTTTGAATGAGAGTGGGATTTTGTTGTAGAGTTAAGTACCATAGTATAGGAAGATTTTTGCATAAATATTGTATTTTGAGTTGCTTGTTGAATAAGTGTTTAACCCTGAGATCTAGTGTTTCTAATATAGGTGTTAGTTGTTATTTCTTGTGTTTTGTATTTATGAATGTAAAGGAGTATTGCTTTAGAATATGGTTGTTTAATTGGCACGATGTTAAGATGTTTTGTATTTATGAATATAAAGGAGTATTGCTTTAGAATATCGTTGTTTAATTGGCACGATGTTAAGATGTTCTGTATTTATGAATATAAAGGAGTATTGCTTTAGAATATCGTTGTTTAATTGGCACGATGTTAAGATGTTTTGTATTTATGAATGTAAAGGAGTATTGCTTTAGAATATGGTTGTTTAATTGGCACGATGTTAAGATGTTTTGTATTTATGAATGAAAAAGAAGTATTGCTTTAAAATATGGTTGTTTAATTGGAACGATGTTAAGATGTTTTGTATTTATGAATGTAAAGGAGTATTGCTTTATAATATGGTTGTTTAATTGGCACGATGTTAAGATGTTTTCTATTTATGAATGTAAAGGAGTATTGCTTTAGAATATGGTTGTTTAATTGGCACGATTTTAAGATTGTTGAAGATTTCGTCAGTGACTTTCAGAATAATTTTCACTGTGGCTTTATTTAGTAATTTTAGGATATTGGCAATTGGCAACAGCTCAGTAGCAAAGAGCCATGTAGATCTTGATTAAGTAATTTTTATACCGAGGACATCTTGTTGGTTTTGGAAATTAATTATTGAAATTGTTAATTTGAAAATGTTTAATGAATTTCACCGAAAGTAAGGAAAAATTGAGCTTAACCCCCGAACACGCTCACAGCAAACTTCTTTCGGTTCATCTCTTCGGTGGTATTTCACATGTCCAGAAGTTATTAGTGTAATTGAATAATCAACTCGTGCGTCGGCATGCATTAAGTCTCGTCAGCTTTTAAAAGGGTAGATACCGTTTGATATATTTCATCAAATAAAAATAATGAAAACGGTTTTTACTGAACCATCAGCTCACTTTCGAGTTCAGAGTGATTCTAACTACCTCCACATTTTTATGTCGTTTTGAAGAGAAATTATTTCATACCGCAATCAGTTTTATTAGTGTTAATGGACTTTACTGGAATATTAAAGTTGCTATCCTCCACACAAAATCCATTAGCCGGGTAAATTTAATTATTTATCAATGTTCCTAACAAAAGCGGTCAAGTAATTTCTGAAAGGTTCGTCAAACTTAACAATTAATCAATTGTCACGCAAGGTTATGTTCACCTTACAATAATATAAGTATTTTCAGGCATTGTAGTTAAAAATGCATTAAGGTGCTTCGGGCTTTCTTCAAATGTATAATTTTTCAATGTTTTAAATTGTAACTTATTATGTTATGCACCACGCGTGACTTCTTCGGGGCGTGGGATGTAATAGCTATAATAAAATATATCAGGTGCAAAAAAGACAGGAACAACAGAAAGACTAAGGCTCGGGTGTTTCAAATTCCGTCACAATTATTAGTGGATGATTAAATCTAGAACATAACCATTACGTTTGAAGACCAATTGATCAAAATCTGTAAAGAACATCGATATTATCATGAAACACCCTAATCTAAGATGGGTGAGGAAAAAGGGAAAACTAACTTGTTAACTTTAATTGATCAACATTACAATATTTTACTAATATTGAAAGAAGAGCAAATGCAGGTGTAACTAACTCTTAAGTTAACTCTTAACATTAAGGGAGGGCAGAACGCGATTGGCGCTAACAAAAAATGACAAAAAGCGAAGCTAGCAGTCCACAGTGGAATGTTGGGACCCACCCTGATGTTTTACAGTGAGGCATGGAACTAAAAGAGGAATGATGAAAGTAGACTGAATGCTGTAGAAACGAGATCCCTGAGGCGCACGGGTGGTAAAACCATGCTTGATCGTGTGAGAAATGTGGAGATCCGCAAAGAATGCAAGGCTGATGTAAGCGAATGGGTAAGATGAAGAAAGGGACGATTAGATGGTTTGGGAATGTAGAGCTAATGAACGAAGAAAGGATTGTAATGTTAGTTATTTTCCTGGGTGATTTCTTAATTTTACGTGCTTCCAGATTAACCTTTAATTTCCAGTAAATTATATTTGAAACAGTGTCAAACAGGTGATTTCAGACAGATTATAATCTTTAGGGATTTATCAATCTATGAGTATTATTAAAAGGCCGAATAATTGTTTCACCAAAACATATTTTTTTTTTTTTTTTATTTCTTTTTATTTAGGAAGCAAACAGTCGTACAGTAAAAATTATAACAATAAACATTCATATGTTCTAGACCAATTAAGTTCCATTAAATTAAATGTAGATTTAGTATTTTTTACCTACACAACATATTAAATGGCAAAAAATAAACATAATAAAGAAATACATAAATATAAAAACAAAAAGAAAAAATACAACTTTTCGCATAGTTATACTATTCACTACGGGTGATAATAATGTACTTTTCACAACAACAAAAAATTGAGTAAAATAAAAGTATTTTAATTTATTAATTTATTAAGCTGAATTTTATATGATATTAAGTTATGGTTGAAAATGTCAACATCTCGTAAGGCATTGTGAGTTTCACAGATACGTACTATTACAGAGTTTTGCGCGTATTTGGATTTACAATGTGGTATTCTAAATAAATCATTCGATCTGGTGTTTTGCTTGGGGCAACGAAATGCAATCCTTTCTAAAAGATATGATGAATCAACTAGGCAGTTTACGATTTTGTGTAAGAATAATGCATCAGAGATTTTTCTACGTTTATTTAAAGTGACAGGGACAAATCGATGGTCACTAAAACGATACGATAGGTGTTTCATAAATTTGTTCTGAATATTTTCAATGCGATCAATATATGTTTGATATTGAGGATTCCAAATTACTGAGGCGAATTCTAGTTGTGACCGTACATATGACATATATAATAGAATTAGGGTGTGTGCTACCGTAAAAGGCTTTGTAATTCGAATAATGAAACCCAATTGCTTATAAGCTTTTTTTAGAATATTTTCAATATGATCCCTAAATAACATTCTAGAATCTAGTATTACTCCAAGATCTCTTATTGTTTCTACTCGTTGTAGAGGTACATGGTTTAGTTTGTAAGTATAATAAATTGAATGTTTTTTTCGTGTAAAAGTAATAACATTACATTTATCTATGTTTAGATATAGTTGATTGTTTTTGCAATATTCCTCAATTTTACCAAGGTCTTCTTGTAATTGGTCGCAATCATCTATGGAGCTAATACATTTATATAATTTCATGTCATCAGCGTAAAATAGGAAACAAGAATTACTAATAAGACGATTCATGTCGTTTATGTATAAAATAAACAAGAGAGGCCCTAGATGGGAGCCTTGCGGTACCCCTGAGGGAATAATTATAATTTGTGACATGTAACCTTTTAAAGCAACAGCTTGACTTCTATTTTTAACATATGAAGAGAACCATCTCAGAAGATTTCCACATATACCAATCTTCGAGAGCTTGTTTAACAGTATGTCGTGATTAACTTTGTCAAAAGCCTTAGAAAAATCTGTGTAGATGGAATCTACCTGTTTCCCATTATCCATAGAGTTAAGAACAAAATCAGTAAACTGTCCTAGGTTCGAATCAACAGATCTGCCTTGAAAAAAACCATGTTGATGCGGGCTAATAATAGTATTTTTGCATAAGTCAAAAAGTTGGTTATACACGATTTTTTCCAAGATTTTACTTAAGATACATAGTTTAGAGATAGGTCTATAATTTTCAATGTTGTGTTTGTCCCCCTTTTTAAAAACAGGTGAAACAAAAGCTTGTTTCCAAATGGTAGGAAATACACCTTCTTTAAAAGATTTTTGGAACAGTAGTGTTACAGGAGTAACTAGTGTTTCAGCACAATTAACAATAAAAATTGGGTGTAACTTATCACAACCGGCACTTTTTTTAGTGTCCACATTTTTGAGATGTTTTAACACTAATGGTGCAGTTATATCAATTGAATCAAAATTAATTGAATTTATGGTAACATCATTACTTGTATCTACAATATTTGTGGAAGTATTATTAGTAGTTTTATCGGGGATAAAGACAGATTGGAAGTAATCGTTAAAAATATTGCAAATTCGTTGACCATCACTTGAGGAAATGTTTTTGTGATACACGTTATTAGGTACTTCAGAAGATGACTGTTTTGATTTCACGAAAGTCCAAAAATATTTCACATCTTTCCTTATATTTACCTCGGCTTTCTTTATATAATTAGTATAACACTCTTTTTCTGTTCTTTTTTGGCGAGTCCTGAGTAATGAGAAGGTATGATAATCTGAGGGGTGTGAATAATTTTTAAACTTTCGGTGATACTTTAGCTTTTCTTTGATGATTTTGATTAGGTAGGGAGTGTACCATGGGGGATATTTGGCAGACAGATAAATGGTTTTTGATGGTACGTAGTGATCAATAGCTTCATTAATAATTTCGTAGAATTTATCAGTTGCTTCTTCCATACCCCTTGAAGAAAAAATATTCGACCAGTCAAATTGCTCCAAAAACTCGTTAATCTTGACGTAGTCAGCTGAATTAAATAATAAGACTTGTCGTGGTTGATGTATTAAATAAGGTTCGTTTTTTAGTCTTATTTCTATTTTGAAAGATTTGTGATGCAAATCTTCAGTTAAAAGGGGTGGAATGCAAGGTTGTAATGAGCAGTTCATGTTGCTAATGGCTAGGTCAAGAACACGTTGATTTACATTTAAGATGTTATTATATTGAAAAAAGTCACAAAGAGATAAAAAGTCTATAACAGTAAAGCTGGCTTCGTCAACAGGTATTTGTGGTATCATCTGTCTTTCAGAATTTAGATTCCAGATAAGTCTAGAAATGTTATAATCACCTACCATAAGAAAGTCATCATCAGGATAGTTCAATCGGAGCTGACTAGCGGACTCAAAGTGAGCTTTAAGATTTCTAATATGATTCGTACCATGGGGATGGTAAGAGCAGCAAATGTTAATATTTTTATTAGAGGTAGTTGAAGTAATAGTTACCCATATATCTTCAGCTTCTAGTGTGGACCAGCTAGTTTGATGAGTAACATTATATTTGGACTGGACAGCAATAAGAACACCCCCTCCCAATGTTTGACCTGTGAGATTATAGTTTCTGTCACGTCTAAAAACATTATATCTGTCGTCAAAAATCTCCGGATCACAAATATTATCGAGAAGCCAAGTTTCTGAAATACATATAATATCAAAGTCATTGTTTAGAACAGCCCTTAGAAAATCATGCGTCTTTGTGCGCAAACCACGTACGTTTTGATAATATATAGTTAAGGAAGCCATATTGTATTACAAAGATAAAATATCAGAAAAATACATTTTCCATAATAAAAATAATAATAATAAGTAAGTATGTGAGTTCGATTCATATAGATAAAAAGTGATCGATGCAGATTCAATACCTCACGAGATGTATAGCATGCCATAATCTGATTGAAAGTAGTTTGTTTACTGACAGTTAGTATATAAAAAATGAAGTATAGTTTAAGTTTAAGTTCTGTATGCGATTTAATAATATTAAATGCGAAACTAAATGAAAAGAAAAAAATACTTTTTTTAGATAATGTAAGTGAAATAAAATTAAAATGCGAAACTAAGTGAAAAGAAAAAAGATTTTGTTTGAATAATATAAGTGAAATTATTACAGTATTTATAG